>NC_136786.1:131728-134228 GCF_947034865.1 Barbatula barbatula
TCTTTTAATACTACAGACCGAAGATAAAGACTATTTTACATTTCAGGAAAAAATCTATGTAAGTTTCATAAACAGACAAGTGTTTTATTTTTATATGGACTTCCATGAGATGAGTACAAAAATGAATTAAGTGACATGTTTAGTTGTATTTTATTATTTGTATTTCTTTTCAGTCAGAGTTCTTCGATTTAAGAGTTGTTTGGCCAAGTGAAGATTCTGTAATTGAATACAGTTTGGAGAACTTCATTTAGGGAAATGTGTGGATATTGTAGTGTTCAATAATTTATGTAATGAAAATAAAAACATGTGCATTGAAGAAAAGTTCATATGGTTTTATATAACGAAATCAGTAGGGGGTTGACCAAGAAAATTGCAATCGGTGGATCACTGCAATTATGAGTCCCACAGTGGAAGCTGTAATGAAGGGGTGACCGCGCTTTCTCATAGATTACTGTGAAATGCTCTCCTCTCTGTATCAGATCTTTATCCGTTTTAAATCAAAGTTAAAAAACTTGGCGTATCAATAATGATAAAGTCTTTTATTGCACTGTTTTAAAAATAATTATTCTCTTAATTGTTTCTCTTTACCGCTGTGTCTTTTATTTCAATGTGCAGCACGTTGGCCAACCTCTGTTTTGCTTATTAGTGCTTTATAAATAAAACAAAGACATTGACACAATGCACCCAAATATTCACAAATGTAAATCCGGAAGAAAAAAACACACTACACATGAACTAAAGGAAAGGGTTTTTTATGTCATGCAGCCGCCGCTCTAACACATGGCATCACTCAAATCTCACGTGTGACTTACAGTGTCAGCCGTTCGTCCCATTTGGGGTGGGAGGAGCTGTGGCATTTGGCGGTTTTCTTGCTCTCTCCCTCTGATGTCACTTCCACATAGACTGTGGTTCCGAACCAGTTCTTCTTCCTCTTGAGTTTGGCACCTGAAACTGTCGCGCAAAGATTAGATTAGATTCAACTTTATTGTCATGACACATATACAGGTACAGTGTAAGGAAATGTAGTTTAGGTCTAACCAGAAGGATATACAGTTAGAATAAATACAGAATACAATATTAGGAAAATATTATACAGTGGACATGGACTATGAAAATATTTTACAGTAGGTATATACTATGAACATTAATGTACAGGTGGCTATGAACAGATAATAATGAACAACAATTAATAACTAATTATTAACAAACACACAGTCACTCGGCGTGTGAAGAAAACACATTACTTCTGGTTTGTGGGGTTGACGTGGACTTACCGATGGTGTGCAGCTCTCGGACATTATTGCTACAGTCTGTTCTGGAAGAGCCCGTGGCCATGACCTCGAACACACCACACACTCCATCAACTACAGGACCTGAATGAGCACATGACCCGTTCACGCACCGAAACCAAAGTCTGAACTTCAACTATCACACAAGATAGGAAAAGAACACACGGATGAAACTCACAACAGATGTGTGTGAGACGCAGCGGTAGTTCAGCCGTCACTGTGAGCCATGACTCACTGAAACACAAAACATTCACATCGCTCATGACATCATCACTCAACATTTCCTTGTGCTCTTGTCTTGACAGTATATCATGTTAAGATTAGAAACCAATCTATAAATGTCTGATCTAAGGGAGGGATCATGTACAGTTATAAACTACAACAGCGTGATCAGATCTTATAATCTATTGCACTGACTGAAGGCTTTTATTTTGTAATAACAATCAGCTGGCTGTACATTATCCTGTTTAATCCCTCATGAGTTAATTATTAGATATGAAATATTGACTGTAAATGTTCATTAGGTCATTTGTAACAAACACAGTTCTCTGTGATGAAAACTTACGCAAACATCATTTGTAAATATCATCTCATATATGTTTTTAATGAAGTGTATTTATATATATATATATGTGCGTGTAATATATAGACGACTGTGTGTTATTAGTTTTAGCCGGATGTTATCAGTGAATAACGGACCTCAGACTGCTGCGACCAGCCAATCAGAATCACGCATTTAGAGCACATTGTAACAGCGGTTGGGTCAAATCGGACATAAGATGTGTTCATATTTATATGCTTGTCATTTTAGGGTCTTCATAAAACAGTGTTATCGTCATTTAAAGACAACTGACACTCATGAAGCAGAATAAACATGTGACATTCAAACATGAAGCTTTTCTCTAACCCTAACCCACATCATGAAGCAGGATTGTCATCAACCTCAATCAGACATCTGTCAGTCTGATGTTACTGTTAGTCTGTCTATCTGATGTCAGTGTATGTTTATGTGTCTGTCTGCGGCCTGTTAGCAGGTTCGGTTTAGCCTCACACTCTTATTAAACGATCATAAACGAAGAAAACGCGATTTACACGGATTCACGTTCATTGTTTCGCTCGCACACAATGTTCAGTGGATTCCGACGTTTTATTGTGCAACTTAACGGCCAGAATTCCGGCATTTATTCGCACACTCATGCTAACAGGCTAGC
>NC_136786.1:136728-154228 GCF_947034865.1 Barbatula barbatula
TGTTTAACCTTATATGTTTTGCTTATAGTCAATACGTTTTCTTGTAACAATGATAATTGTAAAATGCGCTATACAAATAAAGTTGACTTGACTTATACAGTAAAAGTGTATAATGTGAGTATATTATGCAGGCATAGATTTATGTTGCACAGTAAAGTGACTCACATTTGTATAATCTTGTAACAAAAGTTTATTTTACAAAGTTCGGCAAACAGACAATAATGTCCGATATTAATTGTATACAGTCTATTAAACTACATACATAATTGAATATTATTAGTTCCAATGAAAATATTTGACAGCAGTCAGCCAATCTACAATCCACAAGCATATTTGCATAACAGTCATTGTAACGTTCAGAACAAAATAAAAGATCATGTTAAACTCAGATAAATGTGACGAGATTGAATTATGATTTATTAACGGCTTTCTCTGCCAAGAACTCCTCTACTTACCCCTGGATTCATTTTAACGCAATCATTTACAAAACAATACGCAAAAGATCAACTGAAACTAAATGTAATATTTCTGTTATTTAAATAAATAAAATTCTGTAGTTACAGATGCAAGGCACCATTTTATCAGGGCCGTAAAATTCACACACACAGATGTCTGTAGAAAGGCACATCGCTTCTCATGAAGCTTTAGCGTGGTATTCAAACATGATTTCATTAAGTTGTGTAGAAGTATCTATCCTATAATCCTTCAGGAACATAAAGTGCATCGTGTGCCCCGGCACAGTTACAGACTGCATACATGAGTGTTACGTTAACAATCACATCGACGATGAAATGTATCCGTCATGCGAGCAGCCTCTGGACGATGATGATGATATAGGACAGATGATGTCATCTTAACACAGGAGTGTCATTTTGAATGAAGTAAGTGCAGAAGGTAGTCATGTGATCTGTAGAGTGATGTCATCAAATCTCAAATGTACAAAAGAATTCATTGTGAAAAACAAACACCATTAGTGATACCAAATCATATAAAGATCCAAGACACATGCACATGTCACATTTACACCTAAAACAAACAACGAACACATTTCTAACACAAATGACCCTGAGCACAACAGACAGAGACAGCTAAAGCCTTATGGTTGTAGTGTCATTAGATTGTCAACGACAAATAATTCTGGTTCCTGTAGTTCAGTAAGTGGGTTTGTTTTCATGGCTTTGGGTGAAGCATCAGTCTTTGGGTGAGATCAAACATCAGACGCTCTGTCTCCTCTCTAATGTTCAGAGAAGATGAACACTGAGAATTCTTTTTATGGGTCAGTGTTCTAGAGGAGTGACCTGAATGACAGGAGGAGAACCAGAGCTGACTGGCGGACCGCACCAACACACAGCAGAGCTCTGACCCGACTGAAGGGCACAACTACAGAGAGAGAGAGAGAGAGAGACGCAAAATATATATAAACTCACTAGTCACTTGGTCACACGCACAGAAAAACATGGCTGACACCGGATGAGAGATGAAAGTCTCCTGTCATCTCAATCAAATCTAGACTAAACACAGATATTCAAACCATGTTTCATGAAAAATCAAGAGCAAACTGAATATGAGATGTGAGGACTCACTCGTTCTCATCAGGCAGCTCCTGGTCGGCCTCGACCGCAGAAGACTCCACGTCCACACTACCGTCACTGCCTGGAGCGGACGCGCACTGCAGACTGTCTGGAGTGAGAACCTCACCGCTGAACACACACACATGACCGAGAGCGTCACACAGCGT
This sequence comes from Barbatula barbatula, assembly GCF_947034865.1. Taxonomy (NCBI): domain Eukaryota; kingdom Metazoa; phylum Chordata; class Actinopteri; order Cypriniformes; family Nemacheilidae; genus Barbatula; species Barbatula barbatula. The sequence goes on from NC_136786.1 coordinate 138,467, forward strand.
CATATAAACACAATGAAAAGGTGAAGTTTTACCTGATTCTTTTCTCAAGTATCTGAATGTGGAGCTCTTTCTCCTCCAGTGATGTTTTCAAGCAGTCGATTTCTCTCTGTTTCTCCACAAGTTCCTTTTGAAGTCGGTAATTGCACTCCTCCAGTGTCTCGCAGAATGCCTGACAGACAGACAGACAGACAGACAGTGTGGTGTTTATAGTGCCCTTCTTTACCTCACTGGATCTAAATCACAAAGCATGATGTAAAAGTCTCACCCGACTCTCCTCCAGACTGTCGAACGGGCCGGGCGGATCATCAAGACACAAGAACTCCCGAACTGCAACGCTAATAAGAAACATTCCTTTAATGGTACGTGTTTGGCTGACAGTGCATCTGAGGTACACGTCAGAGTAAACCCCACAACATCAGACGAATCATTCAGAACTCCCAGCAGCTCACCAGTTGGCGATGTCTTTATGGGCCACAAGGTTCTGCAGGAAGGCCTGAAGGCCCAGCTGTCTGTCCTCCAAGAACTCAGTGTCGTAGTTATCTTTAAACCAGCGCTTCGGAGGTAGAGACAGTCTGAATCCAGGAAACATCTCCTTGAGCTAAACACACAGACAGCACCACGTTCATACATCACAACATTTCCAGGACTGAAAACAATCCCTGACTGGACTCCAGAGGCATCCAACTGTATTTGATCATTTTAGTTCAAGTACAAATAAATGAAAACATTGAGCTATTTTTGCCAGACTGCATCATTGGTTCTTGTGTCCCCGTAGAACAATTGTATTGACGTTTTTTATTACTCCTGTTATAACTCAACAATCGTAATACTGACCTTGTCATTGAGTCTTGAGAAGTCAGTGTAGCGTCTGAAGACGACCCAGCTCTCCTCTGGACTTTTCTTCACCAGAACTTTATAGACCTGCAAGTCACAAGAGATAGTCAACGTAGTGTTGTTACCATGACAACCTGCTGGACGTGATGGAGAAGAGGATACGGTATCATCGTCTAGGTCACATTTAGGAACCGTTCGTTACTCGTTGTGTTCTGGCTCTGACGCCTTGACGTGATGACGACACACCTTGACCACTTCTGACAGTGTCTGTCATCTGTCAATGAGCACTCACGGTGAATTTAGCCCGCTCCTCCATCACCTCGTAGCCCAGCACGGTGGGCGTGAGGGGCCGCTCCTCCCAGCTCGGCCCGGGGGTTTCTGGCGGGCTGTCCGGACGAGAGAAGCTGGAATATTCCACCGATCGTTCGGTGGCGTTGAGTCTGGCGCGGGTGATGGGGCTCTGACACGGCGCCGCTGCGGCTCTCCTGCGGCCTGAGCTCGACTCGCTGCACGCCGATGACGCTCTCTGCGGCCTCCCGGGTTTCCCGTCCTGCCGGCGAGCTCTGTCTACGGGCACGGGCACGGGAACAAACGGTGTGGCCATCGCCCCGCGAACACACACACACAACCTGAGAGAAAAACACGAACATCAGTTCATCTCTCTCTCCTCCACGCACACGCACGACTCTAATACTCACAATATGAAAACTTTCAGACGTTAAGCGTCATTAACACAACCGCTGAATTCACGGGAGTCCATTAGTATTTCAACTAGTCTGAGTTCATCTGTACAGCCTGAATGTTACTCGTCCACCCGCCCGTGGCGTGGCGTGTCACTCGCAGCCGGATAAACGTCATCACGTGCGGAAACGACGTTAGAAAAAGAGAAACTCGTGGAATGTGTCGATGATAGTTGAAGTTTACTCTGGACAGTTACGTCGCGATTCGTGAATGTGATGTAATATACTAAGAGATATCATTCTTTGTACTATATTTGCATAATTATGTGTGAAGCAACAATAAAAAATTAAAAGAGAAACTCGTAAAGAACATGATTCTGTCACGGCGCGTTTGTGAGACTAAAACAGCGCCATTTATATGATAGTTTAAGATAAAGTACTGAAATGTCATTGCACAACAACTAACGACTCACTAGCGTCATCTGCTGGAAAAAAATAAAGAAAACAATGCAAGAAAAATCCATTAGCAAATGTGATTATTCCGCAAATTAAATCAAACAAATGCAATAAAACCAACCTATTAAACGGTATTACACCGCGGTGTTTAGTGTATCGTAGATGGAGCTTGTGGGTGACGGACAGTGAGTCACGTGATGGCGGAATATGGCGGAAGCGCCAGTGAAGGAGTTCCTCTCGTGTTTTCTCTCTCCAGTGGGTTGTGATGGATGTTCACGGCTGTGTGGTGTTCAGCGCGGCGGTTCTGGTCCGGTTAATGTTGTTGTGTTTCGGTGTTTATCAGGATCACAATCTGCAGGTGAAATACACTGACGTGGATTATCACGTGTTCACTGATGCCTCGAGATTCATCACGCAGGTGAGATAACTCGACTCAGACCCGAATCTTGTTTTTCACAGTCACGGATGTTATTCAATCTAACCGGATGTAGCGTTAAAGCACTTCTCTGTGTTTTGTTCAGGGTGAGAGTCCATACAACAGATCCACGTTCCGCTACACGCCGCTGCTGGCCCTCATTCTGACCCCAAACATCCTCGTGAGCTCTTACTTCGGGAAGCTTCTGTTCGTGGGCTGTGATGTTCTGTGTGGACTGCTCATCTTCAGACTGTCGTGTGTTCGCGGAGTGTCCCGGAGCTCCTCGTGGGTTTACTGCGGCCTGTGGCTGTTTAACCCGCTGCCGATCGGTGTGTCCACGCGTGGAAACGCAGAGTCTCTGCTGGCGGTTCTGGTTCTGTCCGCGCTCTTGTGTCTGGAGTGCAAGAGACTGCCGTCCGCCGCTCTTCTGTTCGGCTTATCCGTCCACATGAAGATCTACCCGGTCACTTACGCGCTGCCCATCGCTCTGTCTCTGCGGAAACCCACGTCGCGGGAGCGCGGACTCGCGCGCAACGTTCTCGCGTGTTTCAACGGCGATTTGCTCGTGTTTGCGGCTGTTTCTGGATCAGTGTTCTTCGCTCTGAATGTGACTTTCTACAACATGTAAGAGACTCAAACAAACAAACAAACACACGGTGAGAAACCGACAGTAGGACTCAAATCTTTCCGTGACGGGTGGACCTGTTACTCCTGCCTCGCGACCAGTAACATTGTGCACTTTAGTGACCGTCACAATGATAGATGAATAGCGTCGCGTCACGCATCTCTCGCTGTTAAAATGCCTCAGACAGATGTAAACAAACAGCTTTTATTTACTTGTTTGTTTACTTTATTCCCCCTCTGCCTCACATTCGCGTTTTTCTTCAATAAGATTCGCTGCACGTGATTGTTATTAGTATTGAGTCTAAACGATTTGCTTTAAATAGCATATATATATATATATATTGATCTTGTGTTTATCATTAACTGGTTGGTCTTGATAAAGGAAAAAAGGTGTTTAGTAAAGTGTTGTTCTGCATTTACCAACAAAATATACAAATATATGGGCTGCACACTGCACAATATCACTGTGACGGGTCGCTAAACTGCACAATATCACTGTGACGGGTCGCTAAACTGCACAATATCACTGTGACGGGTCGCTAAACTGCACAATATCACTGTGACGGGTCACTAAACTGCACAATATCACTGTGACGGGTCACTAAACTGCACAATATCACTGTGACGGGTCACTAAACTGCACAATATCACTGTGACGGGTCACTAAACTGCACAATATCACTGTGACGGGTCACTAAACTGCACAATATCACTGTGACGGGTCACTAAACTGCACAATATCACTGTGACGGGTCGCTAAACTGCACAATATCACTGTGACGGGTCACTAAACTGCACAATATCACTGTGACGGGTCGCTAAACTGCACAATATCACTGTGACGGGTCACTAAACTGCACAATATCACTGTGACGGGTCACTAAACTGCACAATATCACTGTGACGGGTCACTAAACTGCACAATATCACTGTGACGGGTCACTAAACTGCACAATATCACTGCGACGGGTCGCTAAACTGCACAATATCACTGCGACGGGTCGCTAAACTGCACAATATCACTGCGACGGGTCACTTAACTGCACAATATCACTGTGACGGGTCGCTAAACTGCACAATATCACTGTGACGGGTCACTAAACTGCACAATATCACTGTGACGGGTCACTAAACTGCACAATATCACTGTGACGGGTCACTAAACTGCACAATATCACTGTGACGGGTCACTAAACTGCACAATATCACTGTGACGGGTCACTAAACTGCACAATATCACTGTGACGGGTCGCTAAACTGCACAATATCACTGTGACGGGTCGCTAAACTGCACAATATCACTGTGACGGGTCACTAAACTGCACAATATCACTGTGACGGGTCGCTAAACTGCACAATATCACTGTGACGGGTCACTAAACTGCACAATATCACTGTGACGGGTCACTAAACTGCACAATATCACTGTGACGGGTCGCTAAACTGCACAATATCACTGTGACGGGTCGCTAAACTGCACAATATCACTGTGACGGGTCACTAAACTGCACAATATCACTGTGACGGGTCACTAAACTGCACAATATCACTGTGACGGGTCACTAAACTGCACAATATCACTGTGACGGGTCACTAAACTGCACAATATCACTGTGACGGGTCACTAAACTGCACAATATCACTGTGACGGGTCACTAAACTGCACAATATCACTGTGACGGGTCGCTAAACTGCACAATATCACTGTGACGGGTCGCTAAACTGCACAATATCACTGTGACGGGTCACTAAACTGCACAATATCACTGTGACGGGTCGCTAAACTGCACAATATCACTGTGACGGGTCACTAAACTGCACAATATCACTGTGACGGGTCACTAAACTGCACAATATCACTGTGACGGGTCGCTAAACTGCACAATATCACTGTGACGGGTCGCTAAACTGCACAATATCACTGTGACGGGTCGCTAAACTGCACAATATCACTGTGACGGGTCACTAAACTGCACAATATCACTGTGACGGGTCACTAAACTGCACAATATCACTGTGACGGGTCACTAAACTGCACAATATCACTGTGACGGGTCACTAAACTGCACAATATCACTGTGACGGGTCGCTAAACTGCACAATATCACTGTGACGGGTCACTAAACTGCACAATATCACTGTGACGGGTCACTAAACTGCACAATATCACTGTGACGGGTCACTAAACTGCACAATATCACTGTGACGGGTCACTAAACTGCACAATATCACTGTGACGGGTCACTAAACTGCACAATATCACTGTGACGGGTCACTAAACTGCACAATATCACTGTGACGGGTCACTAAACTGCACAATATCACTGTGACGGGTCACTAAACTGCACAATATCACTGTGACGGGTCACTAAACTGCACAATATCACTGTGACGGGTCACTAAACTGCACAATATCACTGTGATGGGTCACTAAACTGCACAATATCACTGTGACGGGTCGCTAAACTGCACAATATCACTGTGACGGGTCACTAAACTGCACAATATCACTGTGACGGGTCACTAAACTGCACAATATCACTGTGACGGGTCACTAAACTGCACAATATCACTGTGACGGGTCACTAAACTGCACAATATCACTGTGACGGGTCGCTAAACTGCACAATATCACTGTGACGGGTCACTAAACTGCACAATATCACTGTGACGGGTCGCTAAACTGCACAATATCACTGTGACGGGTCACTAAACTGCACAATATCACTGTGACGGGTCCGGTCACAGCTTTTCTCGAAATCGATTAACATTCATTCACTCGCAAAACTTGTTTTTATTTTGATTAATGCAACAAGACAAATGAGAAATGTAAACATACATTGACAACAAACAAGATGGGTTGCATACAATTATAAAAGAAAGTAAAAAATCAAATACAATTATATATTCACAAAAACATACACACTGTACCATATCGTCAGTACTACACCACAAGTTTCTTATGGATTTGAAATATACATCAAGATCTTTCAAAAACAGAAAAAATTTGTTTTCTTCAAAGATTTACATTTGTGAATATAAAACTTGGCAAGAAAAAGTAATTCAAGGTAATTATAAACTTTTTATTAAAGGCTCTACCTTCATGGAATCACAAAAAAATCATCATTTTTGACAAAGAAAAATCTAAAAGATCATTTTAACTAACAAAGTTTGATAAATCAAATACGCACAATCCCAAAATAAATGAATAATTGTTTCTTCATACTTTTGACAAAAAGATCAATTGGTGAAATACTCCTATTATATCTGGAGAGTTTGTCATTTACAACTATGAATGATTTTAAGAGAAACCTCTATTCACTCTCAATATTTTTTCTCTTTGCAGTTACGGTTGGGATTTCGTGCACGAGTCGTATCTGTACCACGTGACCCGCAGAGACACACGTCATAACTTCTCTCCGTATTTCTACATGTTGTACGTGACGTCCGAGCGCAGCTGGAGCGACTGTCTGGCGCTGCTGTGTTTCCTGCCGCAGCTGCTGCTGCTGCTCGTGTCGTCGCTGATGTTTCACTCGGATCTTCCCTTCTGCTGTTTCATTCACACCGCAGTGTTTGTCAGCTTCAACAAAGTGTGCACATCACAGGTAAGGTTAGGCATGACGTCTGCAGCTGGAGGTTTGCTGAGGGTTTCTGAATCGCATTTAACAATACGCTAGGTAGGGCTGCTGATAAACGGCTTGAAGTCATGGTGGAGGATGGTGTTCAGATTGTCTCTGGATTTCTCTCCTCAGTATTTTCTGTGGTATCTGTGTTTGCTGCCGCTGGTTTTGCCGCGTTTGACTGTCAGCGTGAGACGAGGCTTCGGACTTCTGCTCTTGTGGTTTGTGGGACAGGTGAGCGGCCCCCCTTAAGGTCTTTTTCTAGATTTCTGTCCCTCTGAACTGAGATGTTTCTGTGTGTTTAGGCTCTGTGGTTGGCTCCAGCATATTATTTGGAGTTCGAGGGCTGGAACACCTTCGCTCTCGTTTGGATCGCTGGTCTGATGTTTCTCCTTATCAACTCTCTCATTCTGGCTCAGATCGTCTCCCATTACAGACCTGTAGACGTGCAGCAAAAGAAAACCAACTGACAGTGTCAGAACAATGATTGTGTGTATTCAGCATGTCTGGTAAAGAATACACGTGATGTGAAGCGTACAGTGATGGCATAAATGTTGTGGTGGTTTGTGTTGATGCCTCAGAAGAGCAGCAGATGTCGCTCACAGACGGTTAAAGTGAGCTCAATGACCCCACTCATCATCATCATCTCGTGTTTGTTGGGTGAATGATGGTTTCAGTGGTGATTATGAATGGGCACTTTTCATTAGAATATATATATTTTATATCATTATACATGTTTTAAATTATTCTGTACTATATTAAAGCTGCCATCTCAGTTTCTGCCGATCTCATATTAATCTTGAGTACCTATACAGTAGTGTTGCATCTTGGAAGAGTGTTTAGTTTCATCACATTTATAAAAGAGAGATACAGCTGTACCATTATTTCCGGAATAATGCCTGGAGACGGGCAGGGAGTGCAGAACTACAGCACGAGCGCACAATACATCATCTCTGCATAACTGTTGATGCACTATAAGTTCATGTTGTTTACATTACGCACATACGCACTGATTGCCTACAAAACACAAACATGTGACTCAGTTTGACTTACTGCGTGCAGTTCATGACCGGCATCTTCTAACGCTGGGACGGCCGCGCCATCTAGCTGTTTCAAACCGGCGTTATATCCACCCATAACATCCATCACGTTAGATGTACTGAACAAACAAACAACTGTACGTCCGTCGGCCGAGTGAAGCGGGCGGCTCTTTCACTGGGTGTGGGTGTGATTTTCAGAGAGAATTGTCCAATAAGGGACTCTTAAACAGGAAGCCATGTTCGAAATTAACTTTCCAAAACCTGGCGGAGTGAATCGAGCACAGAAAAACTATATCATATGTTCAACTCGTTTTTTGACAAGTTGATCATGTTAAGCTTGAGAAGACGACCCGTTTAACACTGTAAAGATGTCAGAATGCATGAAATAGCATCTTACCTCGGCGTTTACCTTTGCCATAATGACATCACCTTTTGTTTGAAACCTAAAATTGCAGATTGATTGACATACTGCTGTCATAAATCATTATACTAAGCTTGTCATTGTTCAATAGCTGATTTATGTTTATTTAGACTACAGAGATATGTTTAGTTAGGATTGCAGCTTATGGTTGGTTGGGTTAATGTTTGCATATGTGCATTTATTTATGCATTTAGCATACACTTTTAACCGACATACATTGCATTATACTATAATAATAGTTGAATGAGTTGCATCAACTCGTAAACACTCAATGAGTGACAATATTTCTACACATCGGTGTAGTTGCAGTGTGTTGATGGACATTTCCAGTAAGATGAAACAAATCTTTGACATCAAAACAAGGACGAAGTGGACTGTTGTTTGTAATGTACAATAAGGATTTATTTCGTAATAAAGATGACAGAAAAACACACTTGATTGCTGCTTTTACTTTGGTTAAAACATTCTTCTACCGTCTGTTAATATTTGTGTAACGTTAAAAGTCCTTCTGGAAATAGTGCAAAGCTCTTTATATATTTGCTGTTAAATACAAAATGTTGAACTGATTAAAAAGGTTCATTTGCAAACGAGGAATGACCGTTCACTGCTGTGAATGACATACATGAGTCTCGGCAGACTTTATTTCCAGTTGTTCAAGTAGTGCAAGTTATTGACATAATTGTTGTTTTTGAAACGGTAGTTTACTAAAAAACAAATGACATGTTTGTCATCCTTATTGATGCTTAAACATATCTAATGTATTAAGTTATGATTAAATCTTAGTCAAAATGATAGTTTCCACTTTTTGGCTACATTTCTATTACATGAGAATATTTGTTGGTCAAATCATTTAAACTACCCAAACATATTTTCAAAATAAATCCTTCAGTTTTCACGCCTTCAGATACGGATTAAACAATCGTTGATATAATCGTTAAATCAAACACAGATTATCACAACGTACCCAAATCTTCAATCAAATCTTTGTAAATGTAAGTGTAAATTTTCAGATGAATGTGAAATCCTATTTATTTCATCAATCGTAATTTGTTAGTTTATTTTTATCTGTGCAATTACCTGCTCATGTGTTATGTCATTAGTTCATGAATAGTAAGACACTGAAAAAAAGATCATCTCATTAAAAAAACGAAGTTTAAGAACCCAATCAAAAGGCGTCAAAAGCACATCTCAACATTCAGAGAACTTTGTAAAAGACATTCTTGGGGTCTAAGTGAGATGCTAAATATTGCTAGAGAGCAAACAACGTCTGCAGAGATTTCTTGAGGAAAATGAGAATGAGAGCATCACTGCATGAACACATACGGCTGGATCTTCTGCTGGCCGCCGTTCATCACAGAGTTGGTGTGCGCGGCCGCCTGCTCGTGCCAGGGCGGAGAATCCACCGGCTCTTGTTTGATGCACTGAAGCCCTTTAAGCTCATAGTCTGTCTTGTATTGATGCTGCCCATAGTGTTTGTAGTCGACGTAAGAGTCTGCAGCGCCACAGTGCGACTCTGGAGGATTCACTCTCTGAGGACTCCAATCTGCTGTTTCTTTGTTCAGGACGCACCTGAGAGGTCGAGCTGTTCCCTCGTAAGTGTTTGGACAGTGGCTGCTGTACATGTGGCCGTGACTGACCTTTGACCTTTGGCAGGGTGAATACTGCTCGGAGTATCCACTCTCTGCTTTCATCTGCGCTGCGGCGTAGCTGTTCACGTAGCACGCATGATCTCCCCACGGGCGTCCGTAGTAATCGCAGCCGTTTTCGGTGTCCGAGTCCTGCTCCACCTTTATGGGTAGCTCGCTCATGCCGTGCGGGTCGTAGCCCTCGATGTGACCTTCGTAACAGAAGTTGTCATTCTTGACGTAACCGTCGGCCTTGCCGCGCTGTGAACCACCACTGACGTACCTCTGTGGAAGGAACGCATCTGCCCTGTTACCGCAACATTCGGGAGACGATCGATACGGTTTTCCGTAGTGCCCATGTTTGCTCGGCCGGCCTGCGGCCAGCGGGTGGACCGCGTGATCGGACCCTCTCAAGGGCCACGTGCCCTCAAGGTTTGTATACTTCTGCTTGCTCAGTGCAGACTTGCAGAAGTTCAAGGGCTCATCCTGACTGTAGTGAACGTTGTCTTTGGAGAGCGGCGTCCAGGACTCATGTGGCCGTATCGGACCGATGGGCTCAGTTCCATTGCTCCCCGCTAAATGTCGTCTGAGATGATCACATCTCTCACTACAGGAGAAAAACAGATGATGTGAGCGTCTGACATATCTGATTGACACACAAACACATCAGCCTGAGCAAAAAACCTCACTTGTGATCTAACGGCGTAAGAACAGGGGGGTTCTTGTGTTTGCCCTTCATCACGGCCATGGAGGGCAGAAGAAGAGGAACGGCGACGCAGAACAAGGCTAACTGAGGCGGCCGAACGACTCCTGACGCCGTCTTTTTCCTTTGACCGTGAAGAAACTTCAGTCGGCCCTGAAACTGCATCGTCTACAAACACAAATGATCGTCACGAATACATATTTCGTGATATCTCTACTGTATTTTCACTTGCTTGTCATGTCATTCATTACTAAAAATTATATTTTATTATTTTCCTGTTGAAAAAACAGCATATGCTGGTTAGGTAGGTTTTGAAGCATGAGGTCAAGACCAGCACAAACCAGCTACCATGCTTTAAAACCTACCTACCAGCATATGCTGTTTCTTTTCAACAGGGTTATCATAAAAAGATTTTGGGAGCAGGTGTCAAATCAAAACAAACCAATGATCTGATTCACCTACAGACTCTTGTGAACATTAAAAATGTCTGTAGTCAAAAATCGTCACACTCGAAAGTCTGTCGTGTGAAATCCATTAATGGGAGTTATGAAGGTCTGGAATCGAATTCAAAAAGAATGAAAGGAATATTTGTTCTTTGATCAGATCTTTGTAAACTCACATTTCCAAGTCATTTGCTAAACTGTGATGGTGGCCTACAGACTTACCCGAAATCCAGATGTGCTGTCCAGTAAACAGCGAACCCTGAGGATAAAACATCGATTAAGGAAGCAAGAGAACTCGGAAGGAATGCCAGCGCTCTCTTCAGACAGAAACAATCTGCTCACCACAATATCTTCACCTACAAAGCAGACACAAGCAATCTGAGTCAAATATTCTTCTGCACGTGATATTGAAACGTGCATGTGGCGTGAATAATGTGGCACCTGTGACGGAGGATGAATGCTGCTCAGGGTTCATGGCCCAATGCAGCTGTCGTCTGAACTCCTGTCGGTCATCGACGTGAATGTAGTCAAAGACGTTCTGATGCATCACATCTGTCTTATTACAAACACACATCACATTCAATGATCATTTCAATTTTACGACCTCTGATCTGAGGGACGGAGTCCGGCTCTTATCACATTCTGGAGTGTCTAGTACACAGATATATGAAGATGTTTTTTAGTTCTCCTGCACACAATTTTAGGATGTCGGTTAGAGAAATGAACAAAAGTCGGTAACGCTTTTGATTACGGCCGCAATGTACAGCATAACAAAACAGAATGTACAGCGTAACAAAACAGAATGTACAGCGTAACTGAACAGAATGTACAGCGTAACTGAACAGAATGTACAGCGTAACTGAACAGAATGTACAGCGTAACTGAACAGAATGTACAGCGAAACAAAACAGAATGTACAGCGTAACTGAACAGAATGTACAGCGTAACTGAACAGAATCTACAGCGTTACTGAACAGAATGTACAGCGTAACAAAACAGAATGTACAGCGTAACAAAACAGAATGTACAGCGTAACAGAACAGAATGTACAGCGTAACTGAACAGAATGTACAGCGTAACTGAACAGAATGTACAGCGTAACTGAACAGAATGTACAGCGTAACTGAACAGAATGTACAGCGTAACTGAACAGAATGTACAGCGTAACTGAACAGAATGTACAGCGTAACTGAACAGAATGTACAGCGTAACTGAACAGAATGTACAGCGTAACTGAACAGAATGTACAGCGTAACTGAACAGAATGTACAGCGTAACTGAACAGAATGTACAGCGTAACTGAACAGAATGTACAGCGTAACTAAACAGAATGTACAGCGTTACTAAACAGAATGTACAGCGTAACTAAACAGAATGTACAGCGTAACTAAACAATGTACAGCGTAACTAAACAGAATGTACAGCGTAACTAAACAGAATGTACAGCGTAACTAAACAGAATGTACAGCGTAACTAAACAATGTACAGCGTAACTAAACAGAATGTACAGCGCATAACTGAACAGAATGTACAGAGTAACTAAAAATATTGTACAGTGTAACTAAACAGAATGTACAGCATAACTAAACAGAATGTAAAGCGCGTAACTAAACAGAATGTAAAGCGCGTAACTAAACAGAATGTACAGCGTAACTAAACAGAATGTACAGCGTTACTAAACAGAATGTACAGCGTAACTAAACAGAATGTAAAGCGCGTAACTAAACAGAATGTAAAGCGCGTAACTAAACAGAATGTAAAGCGCGTAACTAAACAGAATGTACAGCGTAACTAAACAGAATGTACAGTGTAACTAAACAGAATGTACAGCGTAACTAAACAGAATGTACAGCGTAACTAAACAATGTACAGCGTAACTAAACAATGTACAGCGTAACTAAACAATGTACAGCGTAACTAAACAGAATGTACAGCGCGTAACTGAACAGAATGTACAGAGTAACTAAAAATAATGTACAGTGTAACTAAACAGAATGTACAGCATAACTAAACAGAATGTAAAGCGCGTAACTAAACAGAATGTAAAGCGCGTAACTAAACAGAATGTACAGCGTTACTAAACAGAATGTACAGCGTAACTAAACAGAATGTAAAGCGCGTAACTAAACAGAATGTACAGCGTTACTAAACAGAATGTACAGCGTTACTAAACAGAATGTAAAGCGCGTAACTAAACAGAATGTAAAGCGCGTAACTAAACAGAATGTAAAGCGCGTAACTAAACAGAATGTACAGCGCGTAACTAAACAGAATGTACAGTGTTACTAAACAGAATGTACAGCGTAACTAAACAGAATGTACAAGCGTAACTAAACAGAATGTACAGCGTAACTAAACAGAATGTACAGCGTAACTAAACAGAATGTACAGCGTAACTAAACAATGTACAGCGTAAATAAACAATGTACAGCGTAACTAAACAGAATGTACAGCGTAACTAAACAGAATGTACAGCGTAACTAAACAGAATGTACAGCGTAACTAAACAGAATGTACAGCGTAACTAAACAGAATGTACAAGCGTAACTAAACAATGTACAGCGTAACTAAACAGAATGTACAGCGTAACTAAACAGAATGTACAGCGTAACTAAACAGAATGTACAGCGTAACTAAACAATGTACAGCGTAACTAAACAATGTACAGCGTAACTAAACAGAATGTACAGCGTAACTAAACAGAATGTACAGCGTAACTAAACAGAATGTACAGCGTAACTAAACAGAATGTACAGCGTAACTAAACAGAATGTACAGCGTAACTAAACAGAATGTACAAGCGTAAATAAACAATGTACAGCGTAACTAAACAGAATGTACAGCGTAACTAAACAGAATGTACAGCGTAACTAAACAGAATGTACAGCGTAACTAAACAGAATGTACAGCGTAACTAAACAATGTACAGCGTAAATAAACAATGTACAGCGTAACTAAACAGAATGTACAGCGTAACTAAACAGAATGTACAAGCGTAAATAAACAATGTACAGCGTAACTAAACAGAATGTACAGCGTAACTAAACAGAATGTACAGCGTAACTAAACAGAATGTACAGCGTAACTAAACAGAATGTACAGCGTAACTAAACAGAATGTACAGCGTAACTAAACAGAATGTACAGCGTAACTAAACAGAATGTACAGCGTAACTAAACAGAATGTACAGCGTAACTAAACAGAATGTTTAGTTACGCAACAATGTACAGCGTAAATAAACAATGTACAGCGTAAATAAACAATGTACAGCGTAACTAAACATAATGTACAGCGTAAATAATTTTAACAATAAAGTATATCTACAGTACATGTCTGTAGATAAAGGAGAACAATATGCAAGTTTGGCGAATAAAGAAAATGCTAAAAAATATATATTTATACTGTAAGTATTTTAATATAACGTGGTAAGCATGACCTGCAGTAGGCTATACAACAATCTTAGCGTGAACATACACTAGAATAGCAGTGTTATCACAATGTACCCATAAATAAGCTACTGTGGATATTATTTAAGTATTATAGCAAACATGTAATAAGGTGAAATTTTGCGCAAGCAAAACAGCATTTGGATGTTTATATGGCATGCAGCTCACTCATAAATATTTTTATATCTTCATTCCCCAAACTTGACATATTTTTTCCCTTTACCTACAGATATGTACCGAAGAGGTACATTATTGTTACAAGTAGTTAGATTATGTTATACATTGCGGGCCGTAATCCAAAAATTTGTGTTAGGATTAAAATAACCAGTTCAGCCAAAAATAATGTCATGATCCTGCCTCTCCTTGTCTTGGTTTTCGAGTCTTGTGGCAGGATCATGTCAGTCCCATGTGTTTTGTGTGGAGAAAGAGCATTGTTTTGGTTTGTCACGCAATGCTCTCTCTCCGGTGTCGCGTCCTTTAGCCCCGCCCCCTTGTTTCCCTGTTAGCGACCCATTAGTGTTAGTCTTGTCACCGTCCCTGGTCCATCTTTCCCTTAGTGTTTCATTCCCCTCACCTGCCTTGTGCAATCCTCCTGTTAGCTTTCCTTTAGTGTTTCATTCATGTCACCTGCCGCCACTCTCCCTGTGTGATCAGTCCTTGTTAGTGTTTCCCTTTATCAAGCCCCAGTTTCCCTCTGTCTCTTGTCGGTTCATTGTTATCATCATCCCTGTTGAAGTCACCTTGTTGGATTGTACCTGTTCGTGGATTATCTTGTTCCTGTTCTAAGTTTGTGGATTTTGTTGGTTTATTATTCTAAGGACTTCATTTGTTTTGTCCCCCTTGTGGGAAGTTTTAGTTTTCATTTGTGTCTTGGTTTTTGTTCATGTTTTTCCCCATCGTGGGTCTTTTGTTTCAATAAAGTTTTGTTATTTATATCAAGTCTGCCTGCGCTTGGGTTCTGTCCATAACCGTGACAAATAAAAGATTCTGTCATTATGTACTCACTCCATGTATGATTTCCTTGTCCAACACATTGTGTATAACTAGCCCTGCTTTTTCCTGTTCTGTATTTCACTTTTTTTGGCATTCATTGCAACTGTATTGACGTTGTATTAGTCTATGTTCTATTCAGCACAGTACAGGTCGTTTCGGTGTGTATAGATGAGCACTGCTCGAACACCCTAAACATGGCAACTCGTACTCTATGCATACTTTGCCAATAAAGCATTCTATTCTACTTCATTATATTATTCTCTATTCTATTTTCCATTCTAATTTTGAAGACTGTCGATAATCAAACAACACTGAACTCCATTGACTTCCGTTGTATGAACACAAAACCACTGATACATTTCTCTTAAAAACCAAAATATCTTCTGTTGTGTTCCACTGAAAATGTACAACCACATGAGTGACACAATAAATGATGACAGAATTTTGGCCAAACTAACCCTT
>NC_136786.1:159228-170999 GCF_947034865.1 Barbatula barbatula
TGTGTGTGTGTGTGTGTACACTGCAGTTCAGTGTGTGTACAGTGCGTGTTCAGTGTGTGTGCACAGTGTGTATGTTTAGTGTGTGTACAGTGCATGTGTAGAGTGTGTGTGTGTGCAGTGAGTGTGTGTGTGTGTTTAGTGTGTGTACACTGCATGTGTAGAGAGTGTGTGTGTGTGTGTGTGTGTGTGTGTGTGTGTGTGTGTGTGTGTGTGTGTGTGTGTGTGTGTGTGTGTGTGTACAATGCGTGTGTGTGTGTGTGTGTGTGTGTACACTGCAGTTCAGTGTGTGTACAGTGCGTGTTCAGTGTGTGTGCACAGTGTGTATGTTTAGTGTGTGTACAGTGCATGTGTAGAGTGTGTCTGTGTGTGTGTGTGTGTGCAGTGAGTGTGTGTGTGTGTTTAGTGTGTGTACACTGCATGTGTAGAGAGTGTGTGTGTGTGTGTGTGTTTCCATAATCGAATTGCTAATACTTTGGATAATATTTTATAGTCTGAGAACAATAGAGACACAGGTCTCCAGTTTTTGATATCACCCAATCTCACAGGTAAGAGGGTGAGAACTGCTCTACGGCTACTCAGCGGTAGTAGCCCTCCGGCTAAACTATCACTGAGAACTGCTTGCAGATCTTCTAAAATAATACCCCAGAAAGCCTTATAGAACTATCTTCATTGCTGTGTGTTTCTTGAACAAAAAAACATCAATTTTATTTAATTTCATAATACTTCATTTAACTCTGCTCTTTTTCTGTGCTCCCTGGGTTCATTCACATTCAACGTGGTCAGTCATTTTGGAAGACTGCAGCACAAAAAAAGACTAGACATGAGACAGGTGTATAATAATTTAAAAAAAAATTGTCTAAAGACTTCTTGAATTCGACACTCGCCCATCGAAACCTTTATGCTTTCAACAAGTCGCCTGGGATCTGGAATGTATTTACAAATTCTCAAATACCTCTGGCATTTTTTGTCAATTTTAGGAAATTCTGAATTTCATCTGCCTCATAATTGCCACATGTCCGACTTGCTTGAAAACAAACTGAAGCACTTGAGTCAGCGTATTCACTCTCACTAACATCGTCAATTCCCACGTTACTTTCCTCTTGTTTTTTTCCACTTTATTTGCGTGTTTTAAAACAATACTTTTCCTGAACTTTTTCCTCTTTAATGGTGCTTTGAACACAACCTGATACATGTCCATTAAGGAATTGTCATCATGGTTCATACCTTCAACCACTGACTCCATATCAGAACACTGACTCATACTAGCCTGTGTTCCTCACTTTCAACACCACCAACTTTATCCACGTTTTCAATGACGATTTCATTGATCTCACTTGATATAACATCGAATTTGATCAAATTTAGATCGTTTGACATTATCTTTTCATTAGCAGTTGCTGCTGTCTGATCGCATATGCTAGGGGTTGTGTCATTATTTGTTACATTGACATCACCAACAAGTTCTTCATTTTCAGTTTCTCCTGCAGTTTCATTTCAATTACTTTTTTCTCTAGTGTTATGAGCTCTGTGCTCAGGGCATTTGCTCATTAAATGTCCAGATTTTCTATACCCAAAACATTTCAAAATATATGTGGTAACAAACACGGTGCAGTCAAAGTCATATTTAGTATAAATATTCATATTTAGTTCTAGCTCAGTTCTATTTCTCTCCAAAATCATAAAGGTAAATCGCCTTCAAAGGACACCATGTGTTAAATCAGGTCTTGTTAACTTCCTATTTTGATGTTCTTCACTGGAGCGATCACTTTACCAAAATACGATAGTTCTTTAATCACCATCTCATCTTTGATAAAAGGAGTGATGTTTTAAATGATCACTTTTCCTGGGGGGGTTGAGAGAGGATATACCAGAGTAAACAAACCTTGGATCGCAATACCTTTCTCAACCACCTTGTTAGCTTTTTCCACACTGTTGCACAAAAAAGGACAATGGCATTATTCCTTTTAGATGCTGCTAACACAAAATCATGTCCTATCACATCCCCTACTGCTAAAGTGCCTTCCTCCACACACCCCGCGCACGCAACCTTTACTCCATGACGCTGCGTGAGTGAATTAAATCTACTAGCACACTGGGCCGCCAAATCAATGCACTAAATCTACTGAGAGAAGATGTGCTGGGGACACCAACACACATCATATTACACACCGGAACCAACGACCTCACCGGTAGAAGAACAGACGTCTGAAAACAGCCTGCATGGTCTGGTCATGACCATCTATACGATCACACATCCATCGAGACGGCATGAAACTGATTGCAAAGACACTAGGAGGCAACCTTAAGAAGCCCTCACAAAACACACTGTGTCCATGACGAGAGCAGACCAAACACATGCTGAAACTCTTCTTACTTCTTACACTAAATATCCTAACAATCCATGTGTAGTTAGTTAGGTACATTCCTTTCTTCATTTACATGTTTATTTTGTGTTAATTTACTCCTTGATTTACTTTAATATTGTTATTTACTCTGCAATATTGCCTTTTATCTGCATAGTGTAAAGGGAAATCATACATTATTTCTGGTTAAAAGAAAACAATAACATAATGTCATCTCTAAAGATAACATGCTATAACATTCAGGGGATGTATTCTTCTGCTTTTGGAGAGAAACACAGAAACCCTGACCTTGTAAATATTGTAAATAGTTCTGATATCATAATATTACTTGAGACCTGGAGTCGGTTAGGATGTCAAATCTGCGCTCCTTTAAACTACAAGGAAATATTTGTACCATCAGTTCCCTTTCTGTCGGTCTCTCGACGTTGTGTCCTTCATGCCATTCTGTCGACACAACGTCTCGTTCCCTCCATCAGGGAACGGAGGTTACATACGTAACCGAGACGTTAAGCGTCCTCAAGTGAAAAATGGACGGGATTCAGGTAATAAAATAATAATTGTGTGGTTTAAAGAACAACTATTTTGGCTAAAATTGAAAAGAGAACTCCTGTGTTCAGATGAGGACACATACATGTGTGCCGCATACATCCCTCCACACGAGTCTCCTTATTATGATGAAGACATTTTCCCCTACATTACAGTCGGAGATCATTCAGTTCCCGTCTTTAGGATCAGTTCTGTTAATGGGGGACTTCAATGGAATAACTGGGAAAGAACTGGACTACATAAGTTCTACTGGAGATAAATATATCAACATTTTAAATGTACAGCAAAACGAAGTAACTAACCACGTCATAACTATGATGACACTGTAAACAAAAACGGCAAACAAGTCATACAGATGTGCAAAAGTCTGGGTCTATACATAGTTAACGGGCGAACAAAAGGCGATTCTATGGGTCAGTTTACATACGGCTCACCTCTGGGCAGCAGCACCGTTGACTACGCCATCACAGATTTAGACCAAAACAAGATCAATTATTTCACAGTCATACATTTATCAGACCACTGCCACATAGTCATTGGTTTAAATAAAGCACTTCATCTTTTACCATCTTCACATCACAAACCCAAACTGTTTCCCCTGCCGAGAAGATTTTACTGGAGGAAATCCAGTCGTGAACAATATGAAGCAGAGCTCCACAAGACTCGTACTGAAAACATGATAGACACATTTCTTCTCTCTAGATTTAAAGAAGATGAAACAAGCATCAATCTGGCAACAAAACAATGACATCATATTTTTTGACAGTGGCCAACAAATCTTTGAAAATAATCAAATTGAAAGACGACAAAAAAGAGATTGACAAAGCTGACTGGTTTGATAAAGAATGTCAAATCTCTAGAAAAGAATTACGAATGTTATCAAATAAAAAACACAGAGACCCTTCAGACCACAAGACATGTGCCCTCTATCAACACACCCTTAAAACATATAAGTCAATGTTAAAGAGGAAAAAAGCTGAACATATGACCACTAAGTTTAACATGATTAAAGAAGCAGTTAACCAAAATTCATTTTGGGACTTTTGGAACCATTTAAATAAGACTCAAAAAGAAAAACACATTCCCATCACTGATTCACATATTTGGACCGAACATTTTGGCAACCTTTATACACAAAATGATCCAAACCCCACCCAAAAACACCTGACCTCCCAACTACATGAACTAGAACACAACATTAAAGACCACATGACACTATTAGACAGTCCTATTTCATTAAATGACCTAACAGAAAAAATAAAATCTCTTTTCCAGACGGAATAAATAATGAAATGTTGAAATATAGCAGCCCAAGATTAAGAGATGCCATTCTCCAATTATTCAATTTGTTATTAAGATCAGGACACTTTTCTGAGGAATGGAAAGAAAGTCAAATATCTCCGATCTTCAAAAAAGGGGACAAATGTGACCCTAATAACTACAGGGGTATAACCGTAAGCAGTAACCTCGGCAAACTATTCTGCTCCATTATTATTGACCGATTAGTGCGTTTCTACAAGAAAACAAAAGTCTAAATAATTGTCAAATTGGATTTTTGCCCAAACAAAGGACAACTGATCCTATATACACATTATACACACTTATAAAGAAACATGTTAATCAAACAAAAAAAGGGAAAATATTTAGTTGCTTCATAGATTTTAAAAAGGCCTTTTATTGGGTTTGGCACAACGGGCTCTTTCTAAAACTCATCCAGAGTGGAATAGGAGGAAAAGTTTATGATGTAATAAAGAACATGTATAAGGACAACAAATGTTTTCTCAAAAGTTTGCCAAGGATGTTCTCTAAGCCCGACATTATTCAATATTTATATCAATGAATTGGCCACAAAGCTTGAACAATCCTCTTGTCCTGGTTTCACCCTTGAGGACAGACAAATTAAATGTCTTACAAAAGATTACCAAAACCCTTTAGATTACCAAATTACACTAGAGGAACTATGTGATAATATCTGCAAACTTAAATCCAGAAAAGCAAGCGGAATTGATGGCATTCTTAATGAGATGATTAAAAACACAGACCAAAAATTCAAACTTGCCATCCTCAAACTGTTAAACACCATCCTTAATACAGATATATTCCCTAGCATCTGGAACCGAGGTCTTATTACCCCAATCCATAAAAGCGGAGACGAATTCGACCCAAATAACTACCGCGGAATATGCGTAAACAGCAACTTAGGTAAACTCTTCTGTAACATCCTCAACAGCCGACTCACCAACTTTCTAAATGACAGAAACATTCTGAGAAAATGCCAAATCGGTTTCCAACCAAAATACCGCACATCAGATCATATTTATACCCTTCATACTCTAATCGACCAAGAAATTAACCAAAATAAAGGAAAACTCTTCTCATGCTTTGTTGACTTTAAAAAAGCTTTTGACTCAATCTGGCATGAGGGGCTTTTCTTTCAGCTTATTCAATGCGGCATTGGAGGAAAAACCTACGACATTATCAAATCAATGTACACGGATAACAAATTTGCAGTTAAAATAGGCAACAAGCACACAGACTTCCTCTCCCAGAGTCGTGGAGTAAGACAGGGCTGTAGTCTGAGTCCTACTCTATTTAACATCTACATTAATGAATTAGCTCGGGCTTTAGAACAGTCACCAGCACCCGGTCCCATCCTACTAGACACTGAAGTGAAATGCCTTCTGTTTGCAGATGATCTTGTGCTGCTGTCACCCACAAAAGAGGCTCTACAGCAACATCTAGACATCCTGCACACCTTCTGTCAAACATGGGCGTTATCAGTGAACCTTAAAAAGACCAAAGTTATGATATTCCAGAAAAGGCATAGTCGACAAAACCAACATCACAACATTAAACTCAACAACGTGCCTTTAGAGCAAACCCAAAACTACACATATCTCGGTATAAACATCAGTAACACCGGAAACTTAAACAAGGCAGTGAACGACCTGAGAGACAAGGCACGAAGAGCTTTTTACGCTATCAAAAGGAATATAAAAATCCACATCCCAGCTGGAATTTGGCTTAAAATAATCCAATCCGTTATAGAACCAATAGCACTTTATGGATGTGAGGTTTGGGGTCCCCTCACCAACCAAGAGTTCACCAAATGGGACAAACACCCAACTGAGACCCTGCAAACAGAAATGTGTAAAAACATTCTACGGGTACAACGCAAAACCCCAAACAACGCCTGCAGAGCAGAATTAGGACTATATCCTCTAATAATTAAAATACAAAAAAGAGCGATTAAATTCTATAACCACCTTAAGAACAGCGATACAGAATCACTCCATCACAAAGCCTTACGTCATCAGGAGCTGAACCCAGAGAAAAGTTGTCTCATCCAACTGATCTCAGAACTAACTCTAAAACCCCAAACGTGTCCAACTGAACCCCAAACTCCAGCCAGAATGAACCAAATGATAAAAACACAAAAAGAAAAATATCTCAAACACTGGACAGAAGCAACAGCTCAGCAAAGTAAACTTGAATGCTATCGTTCATTAAACAGAGAATATAAAGCGGCAGAATACCTCAAAAGCGTATCAGACCCTAAACTAAGAAAAGTGTTGACCATGTACAGACTCAGTGAACACAAGCTCACTGTGGAGACGGGCCGACACAGACAGACATGGACTCCAAGAGAAGAGCGACTGTGTCCACACTGCACACAGAGACAAGTGGAAACAGAGCTGCACTTCTTAACCTCGTGTCCAAACTATACGGACATCAGAGAAACATTCTTCCCCCAGTTCACAAACTTCCACAAAGACTTCAAGCAGTTTCAACAACAGGACAAGATCTCAAACATACTGGGAGAAAAGCCCATCAGCTCAAACCTGACGGCGAGATACGTCAAGTCCTGTCACGACAGAAGAGCAAGAACCAGCACAACACACACAACACAGACACAACACAGACACAACACTGACACAACACTGACACAACACTGACACAACACACACAACACTGACACAACAACAGGACAAGATCTCATACATACTGGGAGAAAAGCCCATCAGCTCAAACCTGACGGCGAGATACGTCAAGTTCTGTCACAACAGAAGAGCAACAACCAGCACAACACACACACACAACACAACACACACAACACTGACACAACACACACAACACAGACACAACACAGACACAACACTGACACAACACTGACACAACACACACAACACTGACACAACAACAGGACAAGATCTCATACATACTGGGAGAAAAGCCCATCAGCTCAAACCTGACGGCGAGATACGTCAAGTTCTGTCACAACAGAAGAGCAACAACCAGCACAACACACACACACAACACAACACACACAACACTGACACAACACACACAACACTGACACAACACACACAACACTGACACAACACACACAACACAGACACAACACACACAACACAACACTGACACAACACTGACACAACAACAGGACAAGATCTCATACATACTGGGAGAAAAGCCCATCAGCTCAAACCTGACGGCGAGATACGTCAAGTCCTGTCACGACAGAAGAGCAACAACCAGCACAACACACACAACACAGACACAACACAGACACAACACTGACACAACACTGACACAACACACACAACACTGACACAACAACAGGACAAGATCTCATACATACTGGGAGAAAAGCCCATCAGCTCAAACCTGACGGCGAGATACGTCAAGTTCTGTCACAACAGAAGAGCAACAACCAGCACAACACACACACAACACAGACACAACACACACAACACTGACACAACACACACAACACTGACACAACACACACACAACACTGACACAACAACAGGACAAGATCTCATACATACAGACACAACACACACAACACACACAACACTGACACAACACACACAACACTGACACAACACACACAACACACACAACACTGACACAACAACAGGACAAGATCTCATACATACTGGGAGAAAAGCCCATCAGCTCAAACCTGACGGCGAGATACGTCAAGTCCTGTCACGACAGAAGAGCAACAACCAGCACAACACACACAACACACACAACACTGACACAACACACACAACACTGACACAACACTGACACAACACACACAACTGACACAACACTGACACAACACTGACACAACACACACAACACTGACACAACACACACAACACACACAACACTGACACAACAACAGGACAAGATCTCATTCATACTGGGAGAAAAGCCCATCAGCTCAAACCTGACGGCGAGATACGTCAAGTCCTGTCACGACAGAAGAGCAACAACCAGCACAACACACACAACACAACACTGACACAACACACACAACACTGACACAACACACACAACACTGACACAACAACAGGACAAGATCTCATACATACTGGGAGAAAAGCCCATCAGCTCAAACCTGACGGCGAGATACGTCAAGTCCTGTCACGACAGAAGAGCAACAACCAGCACAACACACACAACACTGACACAACACTGACACAACACTGACACAACACTGACACAACACTGACACAACACTGACACAACACTGACACAACACTGACACAACACAGACACAACACAGACACAACACTGACACAACACAACACTGACACAACACAACACAACACAACACTGACACAACAACAGGACAAGATCTCATACATACTGGGAGAAAAGCCCATCAGCTCAAACCTGACGGCGAGATACGTCAAGTCCTGTCACGACAGAAGAGCAACAACCAGCACAACACACACAACACAACACTGACACAACACACACAACACTGACACAACACTGACACAACACACACAACACTGACACAACACAGACACAACACACACAACACTGACACAACACACACACAACACTGACACAACACTGACACAACACAACACAGACACAACACAGACACAACACTGACACAACACTGACACAACACTGACACAACACTGACACAACACTGACACAACACAACACACACAACACACACACAACACTGACACAACACACACAACACTGACACAACACACACAACACTGATACAACACTGACACAACACACACAACACTGACACAACACTGACACAACACTGACACAACACTGACACAACAACAGGACAAGATCTCATACATACTGAGAGAAAAGCCCATCAGCTCAAACCTGACGGCGAGATACGTCAAGTCCTGTCACGACAGAAGAGCAACAACCAGCACAACACACACAACACTGACACAACACACACAACACAGACACAACACAACACAGACACAACACACACAACACTGACACAACACAACACAACACACACAACACTGACACAACACACACAACACACACAACACTGACACAACAACAGGACAAGATCTCATACATACTGGGAGAAAAGCCCATCAGCTCAAACCTGACGGCGAGATACGTCAAGTCCTGTCACGACAGAAGAGCAACAACCAGCACAACACACACAACACTGACACAACACACACAACACTGACACAACACACACAACACACACAACACTGACACAACACACACAACACTGACACAACACACACAACACACACAACACTGACACAACAACAGGACAAGATCTCATACATACTGAGAGAAAAGCCCATCAGCTCAAACCTGACGGCCAGATACGTCAAGTCCTGTCACGACAGAAGAGCAACAACCAGCACAACACACACAACACTGACACAACACACACAACACTGACACAACACACACAACACACACAACACTGACACAACACACACAACACTGACACAACACACACAACACACACAACACTGACACAACAACAGGACAAGATCTCATACATACTGGGAGAAAAGCCCATCAGCTCAAACCTGACGGCCAGATACGTCAAGTCCTGTCACGACAGAAGAGCAACAACCAGCACAACATAACACAACACAACACAACACTGACACAACACACACAACACTGACACAACACTGACACAACACTGACACAACACTGACACAACAACAGGACAAGATCTCATACATACTGGGAGAAAAGCCCATCAGCTCAAACCTGACGGCCAGATACGTCAAGTCCTGTCACGACAGAAGAGCAACAACCAGCACAACACACACAACACAACACTGACACAACACACACAACACTGACACAACACTGACACAACACACACAACACTGACACAACAACAGGACAAGATCTCATACATACTGGGAGAAAAGCACATCAGCTCAAACCTGACGGCGAGATACGTCAAGTCCTGTCACGACAGAAGAGCAACAACCAGCACAACACACACAACACACACAACACTGACACAACACACACAACACTGACACAACACTGACACAACACACACAACTGACACAACACTGACACAACACACACAACACACACAACACTGACACAACACACACAACACACACAACACTGACACAACAACAGGACAAGATCTCATACATACTGGGAGAAAAGCCCATCAGCTCAAACCTGACGGCGAGATACGTCAAGTCCTGTCACGACAGAAGAGCGACAACCAGCACAACACACACAACACAACACTGACACAACACACACAACACTGACACAACACACACAACACTGACACAACAACAGGACAAGATCTCATACATACTGGGAGAAAAGCCCATCAGCTCAAACCTGGCGGCGAGATACGTCAAGTCCTGTCACGACAGAAGAGCAACAACCAGCACAACACACACAACACTGACACAACACTGACACAACACTGACACAACACTGACACAACACTGACACAACACTGACACAACACAGACACAACACTGACACAACACTGACACAACACTGACACAACACTGACACAACACTGACACAACACAACACTGACACAACACAACACAACACAACACTGACACAACAACAGGACAAGATCTCATACATACTGGGAGAAAAGCCCATCAGCTCAAACCTGACGGCCAGATACGTCAAGTCCTGTCACGACAGAAGAGCAACAACCAGCACAACACACACAACACAACACTGACACAACACACACAACACTGACACAACACTGACACAACACACACAACACTGACACAACACAGACACAACACACACAACACTGACACAACACAGACACAACACACACACAACACTGACACAACACTGACACAACACAACACAGACACAACACAGACACAACACTGACACAACACTGACACAACACTGACACAACACTGACACAACACTGACACAACACTGACACAACACAACACACACAACACACACACAACACTGACACAACACACACAACACTGACACAACACACACAACACTGATACAACACTGACACAACACACACAACACTGACACAACACTGACACAACACTGACACAACAACAGGACAAGATCTCATACATACTGAGAGAAAAGCCCATCAGCTCAAACCTGACGGCGAGATACGTCAAGTCCTGTCACGACAGAAGAGCAACAACCAGCACAACACACACAACACTGACACAACACACACAACACAGACACAACACAACACAGACACAACACACACAACACTGACACAACACAACACACACAACACTGACACAACACACACAACACACACAACACTGACACAACAACAGGACAAGATCTCATACATACTGGGAGAAAAGCCCATCAGCTCAAACCTGACGGCGAGATACGTCAAGTCCTGTCACGACAGAAGAGCAACAACCAGCACAACATAACACAACACAACACAACACTGACACAACACACACACAACACTGACACAACACTGACACAACACTGACACAACACTGACACAACACTGACACAACACTGACACAACACTGACACAACACTGACACAACACTGACACAACACACACAACACTGACACAACAACAGGACAAGATCT
>NC_136786.1:171199-245915 GCF_947034865.1 Barbatula barbatula
ACCAATCAGCATTCAGAATTTTGTGCACCACATCAGGGATGTGTGGTCGTTCAGTGGTGCATGATGGGAATATTATCTGACGTGTTGGGCTAACACATCCTTTCTCCCGGAGAACTTCATCAAACTGTGTGTGTGTGTGTGTGTGTGTGTGTGTGTGTGTCAGTGTATTTGTAATGAACAAGCTCTTCTGTCAACAAACACAATAACATTCCGCCAAACTCATTCAGTTGCACTTAGTTAGTGGTTTGGTTGTTCATGTTGAACATCTTTTCAGCAGAACGAGTGATGAGAGCAAGATACGTCTAAAAATCAGAAGTTAAAGAAGGAAGAGGATCAGCCGCATGGACGTCAGTGTGTGTGTGTGTGTGTTTGAGAAGAGCAAGTGTAAAAACTATGGAGTCAAACCACAACAGTTTCTGCTTCATTTGGTCACCAAAACAAACGAAACCTCAGAACATCAACTACTTTCTTTAGTTGAAATACTGAAACGGTTTTGTTCAGAAATATATATATTTTTTTATAAGAACACAAAGAATACTCTTGACATTAAAAAGAAATATCAATGATTTAATTGATCTGTATTCATCATTTTATTTTTGATATCATGATTAATGCCGGCTGACCTGAAGTACATGATTTACTGTGAAGCATGATGCCATTCACAAGAACAACTAGAAACAGACCAACTATCTCTAAAGGACTTGATTTAAGAGTACTGTCTGTGCTAAGACCTTCAAAGAAACAAACTAGAAATGTAATTATAGAGAAATATACCTGAAGAATCTTCAAATATACAGTTATTGGCCGACTGAAGAGAAATGAGCTTCAACAAACCTTGATCACTAAAAACTAATACAACACTAAAGTATTATTGTGACTGAACAGCTCATGAACAGATAAAACTAAACTAAACTAAAAGAATCAATGATCAGAACAATCAATTATTCACTCATTTATATCAGTTTTTCGCACAGTTCTTTTACATTTACACGTACTGTATATCTGCGTCTTGCTGCAACTGCGGGCACGATTAAGCAGTGATATTTTAGATTAATGTCAAAAATGGTCATTTGACGCTTTATAAATATATCACAAACCTTTTAAAAATATATAATTAATGATCAATGAGATTTAATATAAAATTATAAAGCATTTACAGTCCAAACACAATTTTTGTTCATGTCCCACAACATGTCAAATAAGCTAATTGTATTACAATTTGACGCTATTTCTAATGGAATTGTTTAATCTACACGTTCATTTACAGCATCGTAAATGTTTTTGGATATTTTACTGATCATGATCACGACAATAAAAAAGGGCTTTTTTAAAAAAAAAGTTTTATAAGAGACAAACAAGTCTAGTTTCTATAGAAACAGAAATGACCACATGAGCACATTGCTGACAGATAAGACCACCTCACTACCTCACTCACAAGATCCACAAAAATAAAAGATAAATATCAACTTTCTGTGTCAGTATTTATTGTGTGTCCTTACCATACAGCATAAATAGTTATTCAGTATTTGAACTACATTTGAAAAATAAATGTATATTACTGTTTAACTAATGTAGAAGAGCTTGCTAGCTGCCAGTTAGCTGTAATATTAGCAAAAATGTCATTTCTGGAACTGAGAATGCTATAAGTATGCTATCCTGAAGCTCAGTGGTTAGAGAATGACACTAGCAATGCCAAGGCCGTGGGTTCCATCCCAGGGGATCTCACATACTTACAAACAAATGTATAGTACAATGCAATGTAAGTCGCTTTGGAGAAAAGCCTCTGACAAATGCATAAATGTAAATGTCAAATCTTGGGGACAAATTTATTGAACCTATAATATGTGACAATCACTTATGATTCAAATTCACAGGGGTTGATCACCCATCTACAATGGCTCATGTTTTATTATAATGTCATCAAAATGAAGCGCCTGGAAAAATTAAGAAATGAATTATTGAGCTGCTGGTGTGTTTTTTTAAATAAGCACAACTGCATTCATTCATACATGTTTCTTTTAAAAAACTATCATTATACATTATATTAAATACATTGTGTATGTGAGAGGTTTGTGAGCGTTATTATTGCACTTTATGTTCTCATAAACATCATTCTATATGATCATATATATATATACCTATATCAGATAGATGATGAACCTTGAAGATTTTGATGAAAAGAAGTCATCACAATACACACACAGATTGAAATGTCACATTTCAGAGGAGCTCATGTCTTGTGTTTCACGTCATAACTCTGTTGTTTATTGTATATATATTGTTTACACCTCATTTCTAAAAGTACTGTATGGGTTAGAGTGGAAACACAAAACCTCTTCTGAAATTGAGAAAGAGGCAGAAAGCAGCTCGACAGCTGATGTCTTTAAAGGTTCAATTGCAGATGATGGACTAACTGTAGATATCTGAGACACACAATGAATTCTCCAAGAATTCTCATGAAGAGAGGTGATGAGAAAAGATCACACCTGACTTAATCATGCCATAAAAGGGGTTCCCACACTTGCATCCCACCAAATGTAAGGACTTTCAATGGCTTTTTCAAGCACATTTCAGAACTGTATTTTTTGGGGGAAAGGTATACCATTTTTAAGGACGTGTGTAAGGACTCTCTCTTCACAAAGGGCCATTTCAGAAGTGTGTTAGCAAAGGCTACATGCAGTCACAGACATATATAGACACCGCATTGAAGGCTTTGGCTGTTGCTGTATTGGGTCAACCATGCCGCCATATTGGGGAGGACAAGACTGTCCATGAAAAAATCGGTTTTAATCATTTACCGTCTACGTGACGGGAGTATAACAAAGTCTCATCTCGAATAAACTGACATTAAATCATGTTTAATGTTTAAGACTCGAATGTTTTCATAAATCTTCTGAAACGTCCATGAATACAAACAAAACCCTATTCAACATTCAGAAGAAGAGCCGCACGACAGCCTACATGTAACATTCAGATGCAAATACAGCAACACACCAGTAGTGTAATCTCTTCACACCCGCTCCATTTACTCTGTCAAACCAAATCTAAAAAACAGCAGCACATGACGTGCGTGTTAGACATCCATCATGACAGCGAATATTCACTGGCAGCAGACAGTCTGTCAATTCATCTTTCATGGGCCTAGTATAAAGACAAAGCTCTGAACCCGACTAAAAGACCTGAGCATTTCAAGCATTGATGAGACTAAAACATTATTCATGTCTATCAGCAGCACTAGAAATGATGTCAAACATGGCGGCTAAATAAGGCTTTGAGTCCCTGATCTTAGTTTCCGTTTAACCTCAAGACTCTAATCTTCTCATCCCACAATGATGTTCAAATGCATCTTTTCACCTTCGTGATTTCAAGTGATGCTACAGTTGACTAACTGTGCTGAGATCAGCTACTAAAGAAGGTTGCTTTTTAAACCCATTTATCATCAGGAGACGTTTAACTCAGGCCGAGTGTTTGTCTTACCGTTGAAGGAGCTCTTGACCCGCAGGTAACTGACGCTCAGACGGAGAACTGAAAGTTTGTCCAGTTTGGAGATGATGTCAGGCGAGAAGGGCAGCAAACTGGCCAGGCGGTCCAGCTCAGCGTTCAGACGGTCACGGTGCCGCTTTGATGGATTGGATTTCTCTGTCACTGTCACTGGTTTCCTGCTGGATGACAGAATACAGTTGACAACGTTAGAAAAACAACCTTGAGTTTATAATTAAGAGTTCAAAGCAAATGTCATTGTATCAGTCCATGAAAGAGCCACAATCTGTAAACACAAATGAGTAATTCAATGTGTTTACATGACACGTGTGAGTCCAGTCCAAGTGAAATGAATGAAGGAACGTAAGGTTTCATGCCGTAATGTTTCTGACTCAAATCTAGACCTTTTCATCATTTACCATTAAATTCATGATTCAGATCACTGAAACTCTACACGGTTTGAGATCATTCCTATCGCACAAAAACAGATTTGAAAAAAATGACTTATATGTAGTATAACATTATGACTGAATGAAGAAGTCATCTGCGGTCAGTGAAAAACCACAGTCAAATACATCTTGAAATTGTATACATTCAGAATATATATTAAATAAAGAAATGATTGACGTGTGAAAATGAAAGCTTCATACAGTATTCATCAGTTTTACATTGAGTTGAGATATTTTGGACTCATCTCATCATAATATCGTTTGATTTCTTATGTATTTTATTGCTGAATTTGTTTTCATTGGCGTACTGTTGTTTATATAACAGCATTGATAATAATAAACAGCTGTATAGCTGCAAATAAACAGTCATGAAAACTTTGATTTGATAACACTTTCATTCGAAAATGCAACAGCGTCAATAAAAACAGATAACGGCCGAACAGCTCATGTTTCTCAATGGTTTGAGGATTTAAAGTGTGTATTTGGGATTCTCGCAGTTTTAGTTGTAAAAGTGAAGATGCATCTTAACTGTTTTTGAATGGGTTTCCTTCGCTTCTTCCCGGCGTACAAACAATCTCCAGGTGGAATCATACTGACGGCCAGAGGCTGTAAAACACATCCACGCGAGTCATGAAACTTGAAATAAAGCAGTAAAAGAGATGAATGACTCATGTGTTATGAATGAATGAATATAAAGTACCTGATGTGTGATCTGTGTCATGAAGCGGCGCGGATGCAGCGGGACTCAGTGTGTGTGCGCGTGAGTGTTTTATACTGTGTTTCAGGTGGCAGATTCCACTGTATGACACGCACCGGTCTCTTCGCACGCGATTCTGAGCCGCGCGCGTGCACACACACACACACACGCACTGAAGGATCGGGCGCGCGCACCAGATGATGTTGGGAACAGCAGAAGCGGATCGATTCTTACGGAATAAAAACCTTCAATGAAACATGACTGATGATTCAACATCACACGATTCCACAGAACAAAAGTGAGAAACTTCGTCTTAGAGAATCTCGAACATTAAGGACACAAACTTTGACAATTTCTGAAGCTGAAAAAGCTTTAAACGAGCCTGCGTTTCTCTGACGCGTTGTTCTCCGTTAAAGCACACGAGCCGAAACCATGACACACGCACGTTACGTACAGTTGACAGTCGGCTGATGTTTGTTATGTCGTGTTGTTTATTTCACCACCCCGCTCGTCTCACATATACTGTAAAAGACCCATAAAGCGACTTGAACTCATGTCACTGATGGGTTTAATCTCCCACTTTTAATCACATTGTTTTCTCTGTCATCACTAAATATGTTTAAAAGACTTCAAGTGTGTTTGAGAATCACAGCTCGTGTGCTGATATAAATACACTTTCTCAAACGGCTTCTTTCAAGTTTATTCAAGTCTAACATGATGTGGATCGATCAAACACCTCCTGTGATGATAAAACGGAGGTTTTTACATCATATGAACACAATTATTAGTTCATTGTCAAAAGCTCCTATGACGCTTCTGTCATAGATAAAAAACACATTGCGTACTGTTAGCTACTGAATAAAGTGACATTGAAATAAAGCAAATGCTCTCATTACATCTACAAATGAGTGTTATAGTGTAAATATTTCTTGATCAAAAAGACAAATGTTAACATGACACTTTTGGTCCAGCATGGTGTGTGGTTTAGTGAGGAGGGTTCAGATCTCATCACTGAAGAGGAAATCTAATCCTTGTGTTCTCACACATCCAGCAGCTCAAAGAACACTGACTGAGGAACATGTTCTGTGATCTGAGGGATCAGGAGAGACACGTTTACATCTCAGAGATTCTCAATGTGGAAAGTCTCTGATTTCATGACAAAAACCCCATTTAAACCAGCATTTAGTGCAGCCCACTCATGATCAGATCACTTAAGATACAAGACCCCTTAATTCAGCCAACAGCATGAACATGAGTTTCTTTCTTCATCAGAACACAAAGGAAGATATTTTGAAGAACGTTAATCATCAAATAACATTGAATGAACACAAAACCACCGAGACGTTTCTCAAAATATCTTCTGTTGTGTTCCACTGAAGAAAGACTCACACACAGATTAATGAGAGACACAATAAATGAAGAGAGAATCTAGAATTTTCTGGTGAATAATGCATTCTACATGATAGTGTCTGCAAGGCCCAGAAAAGATCAATCGACGTTCCTGGTGCTCAGCACTGCGCTGGCAACACAAAGGTTGTTGCTTTAATCCCAGGAAACACATCCTGATAAAAGACATCCACTGTAATTTGCTTTGGATAAAAGCGTCTGCCAAATGCGTAAATATAATGTTAGGATATTTTAATAGTCTGCATTCAATCAGATGCGGTTTGAAGGTTGACAATCTTTTATTTCACTGTGAAATGCTGGAAGAGATTCACAACAGTGAAGGCCTAAAAGGAAAACGGCTAAATCAACCCAAAACAATAATACTGACAGACTGAAGCGTGTTCATGAAGGAGGAGAGGATAAAGAGCTTGTTTCTCTCCATCACAGTCAGGGTTCTGAACACACAGCCGTATCATGCTGATGTAGTTTTTTGAAGATATGAAGCCATACTGTAAATCATTATTGTGTCTCCCTAACTCAAAGCATTTAACATTTATACTGTATATCCAAACAGTCACGATCCAAATAGACCACAGAAACATTCATACCCTGATGTGACCTCACATGAGGCTTGTGATGATGATGATGTATCGCCCCCTGTTGCACAACAAGTGCATAACAGCATGTGTACATATGCTCTCATGTTCATGATGCTGTCATGAGAGTCCACTGGTGCTGGACTAACTCCTGCACGCGCGCGCGCGCACACACACACACACACACACACACACAATTCAATTCAATTTTATTCATATAGCGCTTTTCACAATGTGCATTGTTCCAAAGCAGCTTTACAAGGAAAATAAGAAAAACAAAACTAGCACAGTACATGGTGTTTATATAACAAGTTAAATGATTCTAGTAAATAATATCTAATGTCAGCAGTCTCCCGGTGGTTTATTTATCATATTTAGCATGAAGTGAATGGTTGTCTGTAAAGATGCGTCTTTAATCTAGATTTAAATTGGGCGAGTGTGTCTGATCCTGGAATAATATCAGGAAGGTTATTCCAGAGTTCAGGTGCTACGTATGAGAAAGCTCGACCCTCTTTGGTGGATTTAGTTATTCTAGGTGTTATCAGAAGTCCTGAGTTTTTTAAGATCTTAGAGAGTGTGATGGGTTGTAGTGTGATTAGGTAGGTAGCGGCTTAACCCTTTAAGGCTTTATAAGTGATTAAAATAACTTATAATATACACACACACACTGAGCTGTAGAGGACACGTTTCATCTTCTGCTGGAGCTCCAACCCGATGGCGCTGAACACAAGAGTTTTTTAAAAACTCCAGTGAGGATGATGTGTTTATCTGGACCATTTCTAAAGCATTGAACATGATGTTACTATGAGGTATTGGCAAAGGGTTGTTCAGAAGCTCAGAACATACATTGAAAAACACATGTAAGTCAGTACATCATTATAATGTCATATAATAATGCGTGAATAATGAAAACAATCAGCACGGGTGTTGTTCTTGACTCACAGTATAGTGGATATCCAGCGGGTCGAGGGTTACTAGCACTGCTGCCGAATGATGACTGGAAGTTATGGATGGTCTCCTGTAAGATCTGTCGTTCCCTTCCCTGACACAACAATATTTCATCTCATTGTTTTTTTTAATCAGGTCTCAGATCTCACTGATTCAGATTCATGAAAAACTCACTTTTCCAGCATTGAGCTCAGATATAGCCGCCAGTATCTGCTGTCGTGATCCGTCTGTTTTAATTCCCAGTTCCTTCAAGTCTCCATCAGTCAGAGTTAAAAAAGCCTCCATGTCCACCTGCCACGAAAACATCAATGAGTGCATCTCTCATTTGAATCTCATTCCTACACTTTAAAACATGAGATGATGATGATCTGAACTGAAACTTCTATCACCCACAAGAACTCCACAGCTTAAAATGAAGAACACAAACACTGTGAGACATGCGTCTAAGTGAAACACAATCCTCTCATGTGACACAAACCTCTTGCTCCTCAAAGATGGGCTGATATTTCTCCAAGGAAAGTTTCCTCAGGATTCCTGATAACTCGTCTGTGTATAAACCATCAGAAAGAATCTGTGCTCAACACACGTGTCACAGTAACACAACAAACAAAAACAACTGTGTGTGTGTGTCTCAATCAGGTCAATTGTACATTAATAAGGAAGTCGGACACTTTAAGGGCTGTCTCATTTGCAAACTCCTTCCAGTGCACTGGTTATGTTCCTTCTCAAACAATTCACACACACAATATACTGACACACACATTTAAATGTAATATTCCTCCAAATTTATACACGGATATGAAACAAATTGTTTTTCCTAATGTCCTTTAACCAGCGTTTAAAAATAGTCTCTTTTGCCTGTTGTTTGATCAATACCGGCTGTGAATTTTCACCATTGCGCCAAATCGTTCTCGTTGCTTAATCGTTTCGCTCCGTGCCAGCCGGTACGTGAATGGAAAATGAAACCACCGCAGGGCTGACAACGGAAATGTTTAGAATGTAAACACAAACACGTCACGTCACAGGTATTATTTTTAACACAAGAGACTGAGCTATAACGCTTCATTAGCACGATTCAGATTCACTAAAATCCCGAGCCGAGTTTGTAATGGTTCCGTGTCAAACCAGGCTAACTGTTACCGTCTCAGACTGAGCTTAGAGCGGTTCGGCACAATGGTGGAAAAGCACTCTCTCCCAAGACTGTGTCTATAATCACATGCTATCTGTCTGTCTGTGGTGTTGAGTGTCTGACCCTCGTCTGTGATGGTTCCGCTGCTGGATCCTCCACTGCTCTTGGATCTGGGTTGTGTGGAGGCAGATGAGAGCGAGTCGGCTGCGGGGGGTTTGGGGGTGGGTGATGGCGAGGGTGTGAGGGTGGGTGATGTGCTTTTAGAGGTGGAGGAGTTTCCTGACTGAGGCCTGTTCTTCACAGCTTCCAGCTTCTAAAACACAGACACAGGTTTCAATAATACACAGAGCGAGAGAGAGAGAGAGAGAGAGAGAGAGAGAGAGAGAGAGAGATGTGCAGGTAAATGGTGTTTACCCGTCTGGAGTTGGCATCAGTGTGGTTGATGTCGCCGTGTGTCTCTGCTGCTGGTGTTCTGTTGTCTAAGAGACCAGCGGCTCTTTTCCTCTGAGCTGCTATCTGAGATAAAACACTATCTGCCCCACTGCCCCCTACACACACACACAACACAAACACACAATATATATATCTGAGCTGTATGTACACTGTGTATTTATGTTAATTTATTCCGTGTTGTTGAAATGTTTATGACGATCATGAAGACGTATGCGTATGATGTGCAGTATTGTTAGTGTGTGGACTGGGGAGGCACCTGAGCGATTGTGGGAGTCTGAGGCGTGCCGGTTAACTCCGCTCACTCCATTGGAACCGCCTGATGAATGAGCAGAGTTATAATTGGCCGAGTTGGAGGGGGAGGGACCTTTAGTAATGCTGGGAAACTTAATGGACCTGCTGACCACTCGACTGATGGATGTCTGAAAACACACACACAGGAATGAATATAATATGGAACCTTCCACAGAAGTTTGAACTCATTTCATTCATATAAACCCTCATTACACGAAAACGAACATTAAGAACATGAGAGAAATAATACAAATGTTTTGGGTGCGTCTCACTATATCCGAGTTGGCACAACTGGTTCTGCTGGGTCTCTGTGGCACGTGTGCACTGCGGCCCTCCTTCAACACTCCAGAACGTTCAGAGTTCCACGGCTCAAAGTTGGACGGAGGCAGAAAGGGCGGGATCACAGCCTTTAGCTTCTCATTTGGCAGCCGAGCGAGAGGAGCTCCTTTCCGCAGCTGAGGGACGACAACATTTTCATGATGTTTAAGACTTGACACACTTTAAAGACTGTGACTGAACATGTAAATGTACCATCATTGTGATGAGGAAGTCGTCTTTTTCACCTGCCGTTCTGCTCAAACCTACAAGCACAGCAGGTCAAATCTCTACTGCGTGAATAATGAAGCGTTTCATTTACTCTTCACTGTAGTAACAAGTGTAATACCGCCATCTTTGCTCTTTGACGTCCACGCAGCTCTGATGTCAGTGGCCGGAGCTCCACTAGGAGGCGTGACAGTTCCGATGGGTTCATTGTCATCGCTGCGCTCTGCTTTCATGGTAGCGTCCAGAGGGACCCCGGGCTCGTCAGAAAAAGGAGCAAGCCGATTGGTGGAGAGTCCGTGTCTCAGGGTGTGAGTCAGTTTCAGTCTGCGAAAGCGATTGGACATCCGGCTCCACCAGGACTGATGACACAATGACAAACGAGATAATGTGACCATGAGAACATCTGAAGAGTTTGGTTCCAAAATGAGATAACTCATAACTCAATCATGTTTTAAATCAGTCAAACTGCAGTTGGTTTGTTTTGATTTAAGCCATAATAACTTCAAAAATACAGCTGACTAACACAATAAACACAATAAAAACATGATTTTTGAAATGTTAAAAAAGGAGTTCTCTCATTTTGGACCCAAACTCTTCATATATAATTCGTAAGGTTATTCCAATGACCTTCAAGCCTCCTTTCTCGTCAAGTGGAAGAGGAACGTTTACAGAGGGACGTCTCTTCACAGTGGCTTTTCCTCTCTGTTTACTCTTGTCTTTATCCACCTGCATACACACAGACGCCAACAGACGCACCAGCTCCGTATCTGACAGACAGACAGACAGACAGACTGGGTTATTGTTCTGCTCATGAATGAATTGACTGACAGCAGTAAGTGATTTGTTTTGCTGACCGGGGTCGTTCAGGAGCATCACGAGGTCAAAGGCTGTGTATCCATTCTTAGCTCTCAGGTTCACATCAGCGCCCTGATTAAGAAGAAACTTCACCACGTCTTTATTTCTGCAAACACAAACATCACATGCAGAACACACGTTTCAAGTATTATGTAACAGACACACATCCGTGATTAGGTCTGGGTACCCAAACCTGGGGCCAATATCTTATATGTGATCGGCACGGATCGGACGTGTATGAGCTGTAGATTCATCATAGTGAAAGACAGTTTTAATGCGCGCTCTCTGTCTCCCTCCCTCCATCTCGGCGAGTTCATCACCAGGCACAGTGTTTAACTTTAACCGGTGTGAAAATAACGTTTCTGTATAATTACGCGTCTGTAATGCACCCAATAAAACTGTTGCTCTCCTTTAAAATCAATGAAGCGAATGCTGCTTGCAGTGGAGCTCGTTCCCGCGTTTGATAGTGAAAGAAAGTGATTAAACCTTATTATAATGTAGCCAAGAAAGCTCTCTGAATATGGACTTAATCTGTTGATATATTCAACGCATTTTCTGCCCATATTTCATACAACTATGGTGAGCATTTAGTTGTAGCTGGAGGGTGAAGAAGGTAAACACTTAAACATCTTTCTAGCAATGTTAGTGTCCGTGCTCATTTCACATTCACAATTTGTTGTGTATTTAATAAATATTTTGTTCTTTAATGTCATCCACCTGTGGCTCTTTTTTTTAAGTATCGATAAAGGCACTGGTACCGAAAGAATCCCAAACGATACCCAACCGTACCCGTGATAGGTGGCCTGCATGAGCGCCGTCCAGCCGTGCACAGAGTCCTGTTTGTCTACATCAGCGTGTTTCTCCACCAGCAGCTGCACGACCTCCAGCTGTCCACTGACAGCCGCCATCATCAGAGGAGACGCACCGTCAGCGTTTGACACATTCACCTGAGACGAGTCCTCCTCCACGATCTCCTTTACCAGCTGAGCGTTTCCTACAACACACACAAGAACAGTCACGGCGAGTCCAGTGTGATTCTTCTGTGATGTTTGTTCAGCGAAACCTCTGTGGTCTTACCTAACTTCAGTGCGTTAAAAACATCCGGCCGTTTCTTCTCATCATCTGCTCACAATAAAAAACATACAAAGCCTGAATTATCATAAAACAGCATCAAGACTGAAACATACAATCAGAAATACTTTTACACAAACATTATTTTCCATTCACAGTCATTTCAGAATGTCATTCGAGCGTTCTTTCGATCATAAAACGTTAAGTGTAAAAATGACAATAAAGATGACACGATTTCTCCAAAAGTGAGCTTGAACCGCAGACTGTGAGTTTAACAACACAAACAAACCAGCAATGGCGCACACATACAAACAAACAAACACCTGCTTCAAGAATCATTGGACAGAACTTGGGTTTGTTTGGGTCATGTTCAGGTGAAGTGTTTGTACCTGGCTGCGGCCTTACGCTGGTCATGGAGTCCAGATAGTTCTTCACCTCTTTATGTTGCAGTTGAAGCGCCACCTCAAATGCCGTCTTCCCCAAGACGTTCAGATGATCGGCATCTGCTCCTCTCTCGACCAGCTGCTGGGTGACGCTGACCCTCCCACCGGCCGCTGCCAGCATCAGCGCGCTCCAGCCTGTGGTCTTCTGCATGAAGTTCACCTCAGCTCCCCATTCCAGCAGCAGTCGTACCACAGCTTCATGTCCGTGCTGAGCAGCGGCCAGTAGCGATGTAATCTCCAAAAACGTCTTGCCGTTGTCGCTACGGACATTGTTATTAGCATTGCCGTTGCCCTCAGCCGCTGACAGGTGGTCAAAGTTGTCCACCAAAGCGCCGTTCTCCAGGAGAAGTTTAGCCACGTGAGCATGACCTCCACGAGCGGCCATGGTCAGCACGCTGGCACCCATCCGATTCCTCGCGTTGAAGTCGGCGCCATTCTCCAGAAAGATATGAGCCACGTTTAGATGTCCGAACCTGCACTCAGAAGTCCCGATCAGAAGCTTAAATGAGTCTCTTGATTCACAGGGTGTTTTTGGTAACAATAAATTAAATCTCTACTTGTGTTCAGTCTTTTAAGTATGTAAAAAATGCCAATTGCTTTCATTTAAGGTCACTATCACTTTATACAAGCACTCCCTTTTTGGGGGGCGTTTTTCCCTGATCAGGGTTCCCACACTTTCATCAACACCAAATGTAAGGACTTTAGGGACTTTTTGAAGCACATTTTGGTCAAATTAAAAACTGTGTTTTGGAAAAAGGATAACATTTTTAATGATGTGTGTAAGGACCAGTGAACATCCGTTCACAAAGGGCCATTTCAGAAGTCAGACACCGCATTGAGGGCTTTTGCCTGTTGCTGTATTGGGTCAGGACAAGACTAGAGGTCGACTGTTATGTCATTTTTTTATATATCGGCATCAGCCGATATCCGTGTTTAGTAGCGCCTATTTAAAGTCAGGCACGCGTTATTGGTGAGGTGGAACGTGCTGCTGCTGCTGCTGCTGGCATAATGCTAAAGCTGGTTAAAGGTTCGCTTACTTGCAGTTAACATAATGTTATGTTTCCTGTATCCGAGTCGGAGAATTTCACTCTGTGCTCGAGAGACACAGAGCTGTCCTGACCTGGAGCTGTCCAGAACAGTGGATGACATTTGTTCAGAAGCATGGTTTCATGCAGATAATAGCCGGGTTTCCATCCACTTTATGACAATTGTTCATTGTTACGATGACTTTTGAATTTTCACACTGTTCGATTGGTGATTTGTCATATTTTTCATAGTAACCGTGGAGATATTCCAATGTAAGTAAGGGATAGTGTACAGTACATGCAGCCGGTTATCACGACAGTGTGATCAGGACTGAAGTGGAGACAAGCATCACACAGAAGGGGTTTATTATGACTGGCTGTACATTATCCCACATTACACTGCTACTTGCCTCAAGGGTAAATTAGAAAAAGATTTTAAATATTTTATCAACCCATTTGTAACAAATGTGAACCTACGGCAGGGAAACCCGTTTACTTTTGGTTTTTAGGTAAGACATTTTTTTAAAAAGACAAACATTAAATTTGGTTATAAATATAATCTCATATATGTCGATAGTGCATTATTAGTTTTGATAATAAACAGATGAGAAAGCCCTAAAACCTTCAATGAGTTTAATTCAAAGGGTTTTGTCATTCAAAGGCAGTACATCATAGGCGAGTTCACTTCTGTTTGGAATTCGCATTTCATTTAAATATGTTTTCATTTTCTATTTATTTATTTACGCATTCAATGTGCCATGTACTCAACGGTCTCCTGAAGGCACTATGTATGCTCAATGTCATCAGTCAATCTGCGTAAAACATTGCTCTGGAAAGATAAAATAATAATAGATGATTATTACTACAGTTATATTCACAATTACGGCACAAAGCAGTTTCTCGGACACATGCAGGAATACACAAACATTTCGTTTTGTCCCTGCTGATATAGGGAACTTGATCCGAAATGATGGAGCGACTTCAGACACCCAAACACACAGCAGAAGGGAAACACTGCTACAGGTAACACTGCTGGGAACATGTTTTGGTCAAACCAATGCTATCCAGCTATCATATCAGTGTTTCTTAACATCCTAAAAAACTATTCAAACTCTTAAGGCACATTTACTAACAAGAATTATGAAAACTAATGAAAGTATTCCTGAAATGAACATAGTTAAAAAGAAACTTATTTAGCAGTGGTTTAATACAACATATGTTTGACTGTATATGATGATCTTTACCGTTTGCTTGATTCATAACCAGCAGGTGTACTCCACATCTTGTCAAATACACATTTGTTGTAACTTGCGCTTTGGCAACATTAACCAATATTTATAAAAACTCTAACAAAATTTAGTCCGAATTTTCCGGTCCTTGAATTCATATTTCTAAAATTAAAATACTTTCAAGCACTTCCAAGAAGAGTGGGAACCCTGTCTGATAAACGTTTCGCACTTGAGGTTTAGTTCAGAACGGGGCACTGTTCGCATGAAACATCGCTAATGTGAAAGCCGTCAAGTGAAGTGGGGTGGGCACCTGCCCCCTGACCCGAGACTACAATGACACTCAAGGTCGGACCGCAGCAAACAAGCCCAATCTGAAAGAGCAGTTTTACATCCATTCTGAATCATAAACATCTTCTAGATGTATATGTGACATCTGACCTCTCCGAGACGTATAGCAGATGATCTGTAAACAATTTGATCCAATAATATTTTAGACCAAGCGCTACGTTAAAGTTTAAAACTCAAGTCAATCTGGTTAAAGTGCATTTAAAGAGTTAACATTTATAATCTCTGTAAAGTATTGACAAATGGAAAATGTAAATTCCAAACAAGGTCACTGAGTGTCCAGATACTGAAAGACTGTCCGTGTTGTCTCGCAGATGTTAATGCAGACATCAAATAGACATCTGAAGATGATTGTGTTACTTTCACCACAAGACTTTCATCTCACTTTTCAACTATTTGGGTTTAGAGTGAGAATTCCGGTTGTGCGTGCGTGCGTGCGTGCGTGCGTGCGTGCGTGCGTGCGTGCGTGCGTGCGTGCGTGCGTGCGTGCGTGCGTGCGTGCGTGCGTGCGTGCGTGCGGTGAACTTTATTCATTCAGTCTGATTTCAGACGGTTTTAAACTAATGGACACTCACTGAATGTGGATTATAATCGGTTATTAAAGCACGAGCCCTGAAGTATAACACGAGCAAGTGTAATGTGATCTTTTCATAATCGGACCTGGCCGCCTGCATTAGTGGAGTCCAGCCGTAATGGTTCCGTCTGTCCACTGAAGCGCCTTTCCTCAGTAAGAACCGAACCAGCTGCTCGTGTCCTCCGGCTGACGCGAACATCAGCGCCGTGTTTCCCTCCTCATCGGTTCCGTCCACATGAGCGAATCCCCCCGGATCCTCCAGAACCCGCCGCGCGCTCTCCAGATCCCCCTCATCACACAGTCGGAACCACAGCAACGGGCTCACTGGAGCCAAACTCATCCCGGACCACCGGAACTACAAACCCGAACTCTTGAATCTTATCTTACACGACAGAAACACACACACGCTGTGTGTCCGCGTCAAACATGATCGATCGATGAAAGCCGCGCACAATGTTAGTTAGTTTCAGGCTCCCAGTGCGCATGCGCAGCTCCACGTCGAGCGCTTCAGGTCAGGACTTCCTGCAGCGTCCGGTCCGTGATCTGATTGGATTTCGGCTCTTGAACAAAAACTCAATAACGAAGTTAAAGGAGTGTACTGAAATTACCTTTGCAATTTATCTTGATCTAAATTTACGTATATTGGTGATACATTGTAATTTGCAGGAGGAAAATTTGGCTCATTTATTTTATAACTGTCCTGTAACTCTTAAATTCGGGTCTGATGTTTGCTCCTTTTTATTTGCCCATAAAATATTGTTTATATGTTTTCTCTCCAAGATGCTACATGTTCATATACTAATGAATGTAAAA
This sequence comes from Barbatula barbatula, assembly GCF_947034865.1. Taxonomy (NCBI): domain Eukaryota; kingdom Metazoa; phylum Chordata; class Actinopteri; order Cypriniformes; family Nemacheilidae; genus Barbatula; species Barbatula barbatula. The sequence continues at coordinate 187,527 of NC_136786.1, forward strand.
TGATTGATTATGTGGTGAATTTCTATATTTTACATGACAAATATTATATTCATAAACAAAAGTTTGTAAAATCTGCCTTTAGCTGCTATTTATTATTGTTAGAATTTGGAGATTAAAAAAATCTCTATTGCCTATAAACAAGCAAAACAATGTCAATGTTTAGAATTTGTCCATAGGAAGGAGGAGAAATATCGTTTTTTTCTCTTCTTTCTCTTCCTCTTTGAACGGTCTATTGTCTGATCTGTATATGTTGTAATTTTCAAAGATTTCTATTAATAAAAAAATAAAAATAAAATCTTAAAACGGGCTGTTCAAAAGGGAAACATGGATTGCGAATTTGATTAGATCACAAAATGCAAATCTCAGTTTGTGTTGTTCAAAACTTTTCAGTGAGATCGGGACACCTTTGATCCAAAGAACAGGATTATACTGATGCCAGCAGAAGGTTGGATTTCAGGAACAGAAAATGTAATAAAACTTAAAACCTGGGCAAAAATACAACATTTATATGGCATAATATACACACAGACATTATATTTTTCACTTCATAAGTTTGACAGTTAAAGTAAAAATTTGAAATAAACATCAGGTTTCCTCCTATTAAGCTTTTCAGTAGCCGACAGTAAAGAAAAACAGATTTTGGCAGCACAAAGCAATCTCATTTTAAAATGTTTTTATCACTGTTTGTAAGCATTAGTGATGAACCAGTCAAAATTGTTGGGCAGGTGAGCGCATAGTCTCTCGGTTGAACACAATGCAAATGATTTCTGAGTAAACACAAAAGCATTTATACATTAATAGAGATATATTTCTTGTTTCCCATCACCATGTCTCTTTAGGGTTTCCGTAGAGCAGTAGTAATCCAGATTTCCAATCCAGTTTTGCCTTGAAAAACTGGCACAAAAATCAAATGGATTATCTGATCCTGGAGTGCAAAAAATGGATTTACAAATCCAGATCAATCTGATCTTTTTGAACAAGCGGACCCTGGATCCACATTATCAAGCATTGTCTGTGTGTGTGGCGGTTTGATGGAAAACTTGCTCTGTTAGCACAAATGTTAACACCACGAGTAAGATATTTCACACGTGCGGCATATAGGCCTATGCATTAATGTACACACAGATTTACAGCCAGAATATTTAGTGTTTTGTCTTCAGTAAGCATCAATGATTTGAAAAAGAATGATTTTGAGTGTGTTTTTCTGTCCCTCAGTGGATCATGAATCACAGAAGCACCGACTGAAAGACTTTAATAGAAACACTGTAAGTGTGGTGTATAGTATCCGCACATGACAAATGAATGTGATGCGCTGCAGAGACCAGCAGGTGTCAGGCGCGTGTCATTAACAGATCAACAGATTTGTGTTCGGGTCACTGGTGTAAAAATGATCTTTCTCGCCCTCACAAAGACCAGAATACATTTTGTCAATAATAGACTACACACGATTAAATGAATGACCATTCATTGCCAATAAAGACATCGTTATGATAGTTTGTTTTATAATTGTTTTATTCCATGATTTTAGGTATTTAAAGGTGCAGGGCTTTTTAAATCCATTTATTTTTTCGTACGCCACGATCAGTAAGAATATTGTGGCTTGACCGCTATTTGTATTTGCGGAGCGCGCGCTCAAGAACAGAGTCACTGATCAGACTGAATCTGATCTCAACGCACTCGAGATGCTGAAACACGCCTTGACATGTGAAAGATGGTGAGACAGACACTTCTGTCCGGAGCAATGAACGCAATAAATATATTTTATAAATACTTACTTTATCGTAGCCAATGCAAAAAACACCCAGCGCGTGACTCAATATTTGATTTATTTGCGCGCGGACATTGTTGGATAAATCGTGCAAACACATGAAACTGAAGCGTTATTTTATTACCAGAATGATTCTCATCCTCTCAGGAAATGTTTCTATCTGCTAATCGATCATAAAACACTGTCGGATGAAGCTCGTGTTGTCTTGTAGAATATACGACACATTCTCTATTTAGAGTTTCTGCGAGATTTACCTAAACAGCCATAACACCTAACAAAAAGGAATCTGAAAATTATTGAAATAGGATCAATTATTTAAAAATGTTTTTTTATTTAGCATAGGCTTTATGGTATATGTTTACTGGTCTTCAAAAATATATATTTTTACTTTTGAATTAAAAAGGAGGCTATATTATCAACAATAACTTGGTTTATTTGTTCCTTCTTAAATAAAAAAATAAAAAATAAAAAAATACCTTACTAACCTCACTATTCTTAGCTTTTTATACTGTGCTAGGCTTTAATGGACTAGTTTGATGCACTTATGTATTTTGTTGTCTATGTTGTTATAATTGCTTCCAATGTTTCCTTATCTGTTAGTCGCTTTGGATAAAAGCGTCTGCTAAATGACTAAATGTAATGTAATGTAAATGTAATGTTTAAACTGCTGAGAAGAAGATGATTGACTGATGTTCCTCTGAGCACACACACACGCGCACACACACACGCACGCACACGCACACACACACACACACACACGCGCGCACACACACACGCACGCACACGCACGCACACACGCGCACACGCGCGCACACACACGCACGCACGCACGCACGCACACACTTTCTTCAGGTCAGATGTGGTGTTTTATAAATCAGCTTTAAAGAGGGAGTGTTTTCTGATATAAGTCTGGAGCCTGCAATAACAGTGTGTACACACACACACACACACACACACACACTTCTGCTGTGTGAACGTGACTTAACTCGCCTTTAAATCCACCAACATGGTGTCAGAGTTCATTTAGAGTTCAATCAGTTAAAGTGTGTGTGTGTGTCAGTTAACTGTGTGTTGAGACACTTTTTTCGAGCTTCATCATTGTGTTCTTGTACAGCCGAAAGAAACACAGCTGTTGTGTGTGCAGAAACAGAATGAAATTCACTGAACACTTTTCATATGTTTAGTGTTTACCACCAGAAGCAGCAGCAGTTCACCGTTTACACCGTTCTCAACGTTCAGCAGGCAGTCTCACTGTGTTATAGTGAAGAGAGTAGTGAAGCTGAGACATGCTGTTTTAATGGAACCTTTCTTCTTGTGTTATTCGTACGTGAAGTTTTTCCTGAAAATATGAAACTGAATCAAGGTCAATGTTATTTAATTACCTTACTGATAAATCTACAAAGAGGATTCATGTTATTATTAATGTCCTGAACTCTTTTGTATTAGTGATGAAAGGATGTATCTTCTTTCATTAGGCTTTTCCTTTAATCTTTTATGTCCCTGATCAGATGAGAATGTCTCGGTTATGTATGTAACCTCAGCTCCCTGATGGAGGGAACGAGACGTTGTGTCGAGACTGACAGAAATGAGGGTTTGACTTGAGAATCTCCGCTTATACTTTGAAAAGGCAAATGAACTTGGCGATTGTAATGGCACGCCAGACTCCGCCCTGTACATACGGGTATGAAAGGGAAGATGGCCCATTTGTGCCCATTCATTCACCGTTTTGGGTTGAGGAACTTGAGAGGCACCCTCGTTCACTGGAGCGGGCCAGTGCGGTGCACGTGGCACGATGGACACAACGTCTCGTTCCCTCCATCAGGTTACAGAGGTTACATACGTAACCGGGACATTTTAAATAACTCAGATCATGGATTTGATCTTGATAGATATGGTGGAGAATTTTATTTGGTGAGCTAAATTCATCACTATTTTAACATGCAGCTAAAACCGCTACATGTGCATGTGTGTAATCTGTGCAATTTGTATGCAACTTCTACTATTTTGTGCGTGTTTTGTTTTGTGTTATGACTTTAATTTAGAAGTTCAGGGTTAGGGTGATACAGTATATACTGTATGTATATATATATATATATAATTATTTTCTAAAACAACAGCTCGAAATGAATCTGCTCAATGAGACCTTCAACAAGAATAATCGCTATATTAAAACTTGTGTATTCTGGACATGAACAGTAAAATGATTGAAAGTTTCAGAGAGAATGAGTTTTGATCACGGATAATCCCATAGCCATTTGTCAATCAATTTCTTTCTTCAAATGCTCATTTATGGTTAAAATATAAAACGGTTCTGTAGATTATTATGCTTGTCTTTAGAGACATGAATCTAAATGTGTTTTCATGGAATGCATTGTTAAAGCTCAGGAGAATTCCTCCGGAGAGATCTGTGCTGTTTTCATTTGAGAGGCAGTGTGTATCAGTGTGTATCTGTGTGTACCAGTCATTAAAATATAAAAAAATATTTATAATCTTAGTAAAGCTAAGGTTTTCCTGTTTTAATATTATGTGGTATGCGTGTGTACATGCTGCATTTACGCCAGGGTTCACGTTCTGCGGCTGAATTTGCAATCGAGTTCAGAACATTAGGGCCACAAAGTGAAGGGGTGAGATATCTCATAAAGACAACTCGAATCTTTAATCCCCAATCGAAATGGTGAAAGTCTTGAACTTCAAGAACCCACGCAGATTAACTACACTAGGGTCCCCACAGAAGAGCGCCAACGCCGGTACAACGAAGGATTACGTTTCTATTGTGGGGAATCTGGACGTATGCAATCTACTTGCCCGAATCGAAGGAGAATAAACCAAGTTGTCAGGCCCACAGTGAGTACCAAGGCAGTTTTGAATACATACAAATTTTTCCATACCTTTCAAGATCTATTTTCATGATCAAAGTAAATCTTTTGCAGCGCTCATCGATTCCGGGTCCGCACTCAATTAACAAGGCCCTCGTAGACAAGCTTCGGATTCCCATTGTGCATTGTATCCCAACCATTCCTGTCACAGCCATCAATAAACACTCCATTGGTTCTGGTATTACCCAACAAACTGTCCCAGTCACACTGCAAGTTGGACTTTTTCACACTGAGATCATTACATTGTATGTTATCAACTCACCAAGGCATCCCCTCATCCTAGGCCATCCATGGTTAGCCACTCATGATCCTCTCATCTCCTGGGCCCAGTATTTCAAAAGTAATCCACTAGGATTTTGGATAACGGATTGGATCAAATCTTGAAAATGTGTTTTTCAAAAGAAAAAACGGATCACATAATCGGATTAGATCACGTAATCCAATCTTGGTTTTGATCTGGATCAAACCTTTAGTTTGGGTTTTTCAGAACTTTTTTGTAGGATTTGGATCACTTTGATCCAAAATAGCTGGATTAAACTGATCCCATCAGAAGGGTGGATTCAGCGTGGATTTCATGCCCAAAATGTAATGAAAACTTTAAAAATGTATCAAATAATAATACATTTGGATCATGCAGTATCTTACAAGATATCCTATTTATTCATAAGGTTTTAATTTTATTTGTTCATCCGTCAGGCTACAGTGATTACGTAGGCTTTAACGTATTCAGCCTTTCAGGCCTACAGCAAAGTAGAAAGAGTTTGGCCTCCAAACAGCTGTCAAAATTGACCAAAAACAATCAATTTTATTCTGTCACTAATTGATATATAAATTCATCACAATCGAAAATAGTTTTGTTTGTAGAATGTTTATAAGTGATGCATGCAAGGATTACAGAATAACCAAAAAAATGCAAAGAATGGCAATCACTGATTTTTGAAATCCAAAACAAAACCAAATCAGAAATAGTGTCTAACTATTGTGTCCCTTGTTGTACGTCCTTGTTTGCTCGTTCTGGCAGAGGAACAACCGACTCTGACCAAACTGCAGCAAACCAAGGCCAGACTTGAGATCCGCCTCCTAAAGGCTACGCTCAGACAAGCTGGTCTCTCCACATCAGATGATGAAGTCTGAAATTATTGTGGAGTATTTGACATTAAGTCTTTTATTTTAATTCAATATATCTATACTTGATACTTGTTATAAATATCCTCAATGTACAGTGTTTGTGTTGTAGGTCTCAGATGAGCGTGTGTTTTCATTTCAAATAAAAATAAATGTATATTGACCCCACACTGGCTATTCTACTTTTTGCTCTTTACATATCTGTAGTTCTACATTGTGATTTCCTTTCCTGTTTGAGCACTGGTTATCCAGATTTGGTGATCCTGAAAAGTTCCTATCCGGATCAGATTGATCCAATCCGATGTTGCTTTAAAAAACTGGCTCCAAAAGTAAGATGGATTACGTGATCACGGATCGCAAAAAAAGGATTACTAAATCCAGATCAATTTTATCCGGATTAAACCTTTTGAAAAACCGGGCCCTGGGCCCAGTATTTCAAAAGTAATCCACTAGGATTTTGGATAACGGATTGGATCAAATCTTGAAAATGTGTTTTTCAAAACGGATTACATAATCGGATTAGATCCGGATCAAACCTTTAGTTTGCGTTTTTCAGAACATTTTTGTAGGATCACTTTGATCCAAAATATCTGGATTAAATTGATCCCATCAGAAGGGTGGATTCAGCGTGGATTTCATGCCCAAAATGTAATGAAAACTTAAAAAATGTATCAAATAATACTATATTTGGATCATGCAGTATTTTACAAGATATCCTATTTATTCATTAGGTTTTAATTGTATTTGTTCATCCGTCAGGCTACAGTGATTAAACGTATTCAGCCTTTCAGTATAGGCCTAAAGCAAAGTAGAAAGAGTTTGGCCTCATAAAATAATTATCCAAACCAAAAACAATAAATTTTATTCTGTCACTAATTGAGATATATATATAGTCATCACAATCGAAAATATTTTTGTTTTTAGAATATTTATTAGTGATGCATGCAAGGATTACAGAATAACCAAAAAAATGCAAAGAATGGCAATCACTGATTTTTGAAATCCAATACAAAACCAAATCAGAAATAGTGTCTAACTATTGCGTCCCTTGTTGCACGTCCTGTTTGCTCGTTCTGGCAGAGGAACAACTGACTCTGACCAAACTGCAGCAAACCAAGGCCAGACTTGAGATCCGCCTCCTAAAGGCTTTGTCAGACAAGCTAGTCTCTCCACATCAGATGAGGAAGTCTGAAATTATTGTGGAGTATTTGACATGAAGTCTTTTTTTTAATTCAATATATCTATACTTGATGCTTGTTATAAATATCCTCAATGTACAGTGTTTGTGTTGTAGGTCTCAGATGAGCGGACTGCAGGAAGAGGATGGGGTGGGGTTTTTCTTGTTTTTAGTTTTTTTTAAATGTGTGTGTTTTCATTTCAAATAAAAATAAACTTATATTGACCCCACATTGGCTATTCCACTTGTTGCTCTTTACATATCTATAGTTCTACATTGTGATTTCCTATCCTGTTTGAGCACTGGTTATCCAGATTTGGTGATCCTGAAAAGTTCCTATCCGGATCAGATTGATCCAATCCTATGTTGCTTTAAAAAACTGGCTCCAAGAGTAAAATGGATTACGTGATCACGGATCGCAAAAAAAGGATTACTTAATCCGGATCAATTTTATCCGGATTAAACCTTTTGAAAAACCGGGCCCTGGAAACAGGGTGAGTTAAAACAATGGTCCAAGAACTGTCCTTCTAACTGTCTACATGTTACTGTGTTCATGCCATGTCCAACTTCCAGCATTGAAAGTCCTGAATGTCAAGTCACCGTCAGGATTCCAGAAGAATACCACGAGTTCTCTGATTTCTTTAGCAAGAGCAAGACCGCTCTTGCGGTCTTGCGAATGAAATTTTCAAAGCATTTGTGAATGAAATATTCGGAGATCTCCTAATCAAGTGTGTGATTGCTTACATCAATGACATTTTCGTATATTCCTAGGGCATAACACAGCACATCAACGATGTCAAGATGGTACTTTCACGTCTAAAGGAACACCAATTGTATGTAAAGAGTTTCACACTACCCAAACCTCCTTCCTTGGATATATTGTTAGCCATAAGGGATAGAAATTGTCAATTCTACGGAGACAAATAACTGAGTGGCCTAGACCTTTCACTGTCAAGGATTTACAACGATTGTTAGGGTTCGCAAATTTTTACAGACGCTTCATACGCAATTGCAGTACCACATCTGCCCCACTAACGTCCCTACTCAAAGGTAAACCTTCTAATTTACACTGGTCAGAGCCTGCACAAGACAAGCTTCACGATAGCTCCCATCCTTCAGCATCCAGATCCCCAATTGCCATTTGTGTTGGAGGTAGACACATCAGATTCTGGTACTAGTGCTGTACTGTCTCAACGCCATGGTAACCCTGGTAAATTACACACATGTGCATTTTTCTCACAAAAACTTAACTCAGCGAAAAGAAACTATGATCTAGGCAACAAGGAACTACTCTCCATGAAGGCTACTTTAGAAGAATTGCGCCATTGGCTTGAAGGATCAGTCCACCCTTTCCAAGTAATACCCAATCACAAGAACCTTGAATACATCAAGGCAGCCAAAAGACTCAATTCACGTCAAGCCCATTGGTCACTCTACTTCACTAGGTTCCAGTTTTCCGTCACCTATCGCCCAGGCAGTAAAAATAGCAAAGCAGACGCACATCTCGACGCCATGACCCTTTCCAGACTACACAACAGGATGAACCTATTCTGCCCTCTCTGTCATCATAGCCCCAATCAGTTGGGACATCATGGAGGAGATCCAACGTGCGATAGTTACAGAACCAGCTCCACAGGAATGCCCTCCTTCCAAACACTATGTACCTCAAGTGCTACGACAAAGAACCATTCAATGGGTCCATGCTTCGCTTAGTGGGGGCCATCCAGGAATCCAAAGAACTATCTATTTGGTGCGCTATTCATTCTGGTGGCCATCCCTCGTCAAGGATGTTACTGATTATCTAAAGTCATGCAGTGTGTGCTCAGTCTAAGACTCCAAGAGAACTACCAGCCAGACTTTTGCAACCTTCTACCCATCCCTCAAAGACCTTGGTCCCACCTGTACATCGATTTTTCTGCAATGGACATTGTATAACTCCAATGGACATTCTACTATCTGCATCGTCATTAACCGATTCTCAAAGTCATGCAGACTCATTGCCATGAAAAGAGAACCCAGTGCCATGGAAACTGCTAATGCCTTATTCCATCAAGTTTTCAGAATTTATGGCTTGCCAGAGGACATTGTATCGGATTGAGGATCTCAGTTCACCTCTAGAGTTTGGCAGGCCTTCTGCAAACAATTGGACATAAATGTGAGTCTTACTTCTGGATACCATCCTCAAGCCAATGGACAGGTGGAATGGCTCAATCAAGAAATAGGTACATATCTTAGGTCATACAGCAGAGGTGGACAGACTTACTTCCCTGGGGCGAATACGCACAAAACTCCCTCATTCATGCCTGTACCGGACTTACTCCCCTCCATTGTGTGCTGGGATCTCAGCCCCCAATGTTCCCTTGGTCAGGTGACCCCCTCTTCGGTGCCAGCGGTGGATGATTGGAAGCAAACAGCTCTGCAGGAAACTCAAACCAAGGTATGTTGGACTATTCAAAATTATACGCCAAATGAATCCTGTCACATACCGCCTTGAGCTTCCTGCTAATTACAGTATCTCACCATCATTTAATTTGTCACTGCTGAAGATGGTCCACTCTGCACCTGGTCTCAGAGCCCCGAACCCTGAATCTCCTCCACCCTTGGAGGAAGATGGTCGACCTGCCTACTTGGTCAAAGAAGTCTTGGACTCACGTCACAGAAGGGGCCAGATGCAGTAGTTGGTGGATTGGGAGGGCTTTGAAATTTAACCTCTGCATATGGATTCTTACACTGCCTCTGTGTCGATTCCATTTCTACACATTCATACTCATGACTGTCTGTGAGGCAGCTGCATGTCATATAACCATACAATATTTTACAACACACATTATTATATCACATTATTATATAATAATTATAATGCATCAATAGCATTTAATAACCCTTTATAATGCATTATACATAAAAGCTTTAAGTAAATGTTTAAGTAAGTGATTTCTTAAGTCAAGACTTAAATTAGCAGAAGACAGAATGTCCCGGCACCAGAAACGAATAATTCTTGCTGAAGCTTAACACATCATTTCCCCATATTTTCATGATTCGGCCTTCTCTTGTCTTGATTTTCTGGTCTAGGGGCAGAATCATGACAGACCTACATGTTTAGTGTGGAGAGAGACATATTATTGTCAATCAGCACGTAATATGCGTTCTCTCCAGTCTCGTCATTTGGCCCCGCCCCTCTCGTTCCTAGTATAGCTTTCCTCCTGTGTCTCATTTCCCACACCTGACCACCGTTATCTCCTTTGTTAGTCTCCCTATTTAATGCCCTCTTGTCTATTGTCTTGTGCTTGTTCGTTGTGTTTGTTACCTTGTCCTAGAAGCCTTGTCCTAGAAGCCTTGTCCTAGAAGCCTTGTCCTAGAAGCCTTGTCCTAGAAGCCTTGTCCTAGAAGCCTTGTCCTAGAAGCCTTGTCCTAGAAGCCTTGTCCATTGTTCTAAGTGCGCTTATACAGAGAAATACTGTTAAGTATATCCTAGTCTTTGTGAGTGTTCGTTTTAGTCTTATTTTTTTATAGTTGAGTTCTTGTTGAGTGTGTTTAGTTATCAGTCTATTGTGTTTGTTATCGTGTACTCTGTTTTGTTACCCCCTCGTGGGTTTTTGTTTTCTGTGTTATATATATTAAAGTCCCGGTGTTAACCCATTCATCCCCGCTGCCTGCACTTGGGTTCTTCATCCACACACATTCCACGTTCATGACACATATTTCACGTTTGCTATAAGAATAAAATAAGTACCCTGTATATCCACAGCAGTTTATAATTATGGGCACATTGTTATTCCAAAAGTATAGTGTGTGTTCAGATAACCTTTCTCCCTAAAGATTGTTGTCTAGCATACTGTAGGTGTTACTCCCCTCGAGGTTTAATAAAGGCTCAAGTCGTTCTTGGGTTTTAACGGGCATTTATTCGATGACAAGGTCTTCAAACATGTCTTTACATGTCCCCTTATTGTTCATTCACATTGCCGTCAGAACTGGTATAAATAAAACACAGAAACATAAATAAACCTTAAATTCTTGACATACTTGCAGACAATACAAAACAAATCACATAAAACTGAGAAATAAAGCATACATTTATGCCATGTAAAATAATATCTTGGTTAGCTTGTTAAAAACGCATATGCGTAACACAAATAAATGACAAGGAAAGAAAATATACCTCATTGGCCGCATAGACTCGAAAGGGTAAACTTCAACTTCACGCCTCAACAACAAACCCGTGGAAAAACAACAACCCATGAAAAATTACAATTCCGCAAGAAAGATGACTCGCAAATCGTAGCACATATCTCTCGATCCTAGCGAGTGCAACCATACCGCGTCCACAGAACAACAAAAAAACAAGTTCCACACGGAACAAAAAATAAGTTCCCACCTTTTCTACAAAGTTTTTAACAAACAGAAATAAACATGAAATTAGCCATTAGACATTATTTATTTCAAACATATGATTTTTAAACTCTCATATATTTATATTTAACTGTGAACCAAATTGAGAGAAAATATATGAGTTGGCTTTGACAGCAGCTACACTCCCACTAAATCACTTGTGATTTCAACCAATGAACTATGTGTGAGCGGTTACTGTAAGTTATAAAGTCATATTAGTCAGCTTCAAGTACTGTGACTGTCTTGCGGATAGGTCTCTCCAGATAGACTGGTTTGCTGAGTCTCTTTCCTTGATCATCTAGTGCTGAGTTGCTGATCAATAACTGGACCTTCCGCACACATCCATCTTCAGCTGGATACACAGTGGTGACCTTAGCCAGCTTCCATGCATTTCTGGGTGTATTGTCGTCTTGAACAATTATTATATCATTGACTTTAGCATTTCTCCTCGTCTTGTGCCATTTCTGTCTCTGTTGTAAACTCAATAGGTACTCCTTTTTCCATCTGTGCCAAAATTCATTGGCAAGGTATTGGACTCTACGCCATCTCTTGCGGAGGTAGAGGTCTTCCTTGACGAAGTTTCCAGGTGGAGGCAAGATTATTGAGGACTTCATTGTCAGAAGTAAGTTGGGCGTAAGAGGCTGAGGACCTGTTGGGTCATTAAGTAAGTGTGCTGTCATAGGTCGGCTGTTGACGATTGCCATCACTTCGTAAAGATACGTCCGTAAGGATGAACTGCCGAGTGTTCAGGAAGACTGATCCAAGATGGATGCTAACACACTTCTGATCGTCCGGATTTGCCTTTCCCAAACTCCGCCCATATGGCTAGCAGAAGGAGGGTTCATGACAAATTTGCATCCTAGTTGTTTAAGGCATTCTTGATCCATTCCCTTTACTGCTTCCTGGAATTCACGCCTCGCTCCAACAAAATTGGTGCCTTGATCTGATTGAAGTTGGCGAACATTTCCACGTAAGCCAATGAAAGCACGAAGTGAGTTGATGAATGCATCGGTTGATAAATCATCAAGTAACTCTATGTGCACTGCACGAGAGCACAAGCATGTGAACAATAGTCCATAACGTTTCAGCTCCTTTCGACCTTCTTTGATGTAAAATGGACCAAAACAATCCCTCCCACTATACGTGAAGGGAGGAGTTATCTCCATTCTATCACGCGGCAGGTCTGCCATTTTCTGTTCTTCAGGGTGACGTCTAAACCTTCTGCACTTGACGCAATGGTAGATGACCGATGACACAGCTTGACTACATCCGAGGATCCAGATGCCATTTGATCTCAACTCGTTTATGGTCATGCCACGCCCCTGATGTTGCACCTTTCTGTGATAGTGATCAATCAGTAACCTTGTTATGTGGTTGTTTTTTGGTAGGATGACTGGATGTTTGATGTGTGGATGCATTGCAGCATGCACTAATCGACCTCCCACTCTAAGGATGCCCCTGTGGTCCAAGTAGGGATTGAGTCAGCACAACCTACTGGTTTTGTCTTTGATCATGTCTCTTTGTGACTCAAGATCACTGATCTCTTTGGAGAAGATATCCCTTTGTACAATGACCATGATGATAAGCTCTGCATCTTGTCTTTCCTCGAGACTTGTGGTTTCATTGGTTCTCTGTAGTGTACCCTTAAAATCCTTGAGAAATCTTTGGAGTCTGGCGATTGCTTTCACTAGTCTTGTCCAGCTTGAAAACTTTGAAAAGCGATTAGTGAGCAATTCTGGTTTGGTTGAGGTCTGGTGCACAATGACCCTGCGCACTTCTGGATCTCTGTTATCAAGTTCTCTCACCTTAACCTCACCGCTTGGAAGCTCTTCCTGCCAGAGAAACTCTGGACCACTGAACCAATTGGAAGCAATGAGCTCCTTTGCCTTAAGCCCTCGTGACGCATGATCAGCGGGATTGTCTTCTGACATCACGTATTTCCACTGTGTTGGGTTTGTACTTTCCTTGATGCGCTGTATGCGATTTGCCACGAATACATGAAACCGTCTCGCATCATTGTTGATGTATCCTAATACGACATTAGAATCTGTCCAAAAGAATTCTTGGGCGTCTTCAAGCTCCAAATCTCCTCTGAGCATGTCACTTGTGCGTACTGCGATAACTGCTGCGGATAACTCGAGTCTTGGCACCGTGGTTACCGTTGTGGGGGATACTCTGGCCTTGGCCATGACTAGGGCGCAATGTATCTGTCTGTTTGGGCTCGTTGCTCTTAGATAAGTACAGACTCCATACCCTGTGACACTTGCGTCTGAAAAATGGTGGACTTCATACTTGTGAACTGTCTTGAAATCTACTGGTAGGTAGCATCGCTTAATCTTGACATCGGCCAAATTCTGCAAATCCAACAATCAGGACTCCCACCGTGACCTTAGCTCATTCGACAGTGGCTCATCCCAGCCTATCTTCTCACGACACATCTGTTGAAGTATTTGTTTCCCGAGTAGGACGAAAGGCGCCACAAAGCCAAGTGGATCAAAGATAGAGGCAACTGTAGACAAAACTCCTCTTCTGGAGAGAGGGCGCTCATTCACAACTACTCGAAACTGGAAGTAGTCCGAGGCAACACACCATTTGACGCCTAGAGCTCTTTCAATCTGTTGGTCGCCAAAAGCTAGGTCCTGTTTCATTACTGTCTCTGCACAGTCTTCCTTTGGAATGGATGCCAATACCTGTTGGCTGTTTGATATGAACTTATGAAGTCGCAGCCTTCCTGTATTGCAGAGTTGTCTCACTTCATTTACCAACTGAATAGCCTCTTCTTCGGAGTGGACACTTATTAGGCCATCATCCACATAGAAGTTTCTCTCAATGAAACGAATTGTGGCTTCACTGAAATGACCTTGACCTTGTGCTGCGATGTACTTGAGGCCGTATTTTGCGCAGCCAGGTGATGAAGCGGCTCCAAACAGTTGGACACGCATACGGTAAACAGAGGGGTTGGAGTAGAAGTCCTCATCGTCCCACCACAGAAAGCGGAAGTAGTCTTGTTCTTCTGGCTTGACATGGAATTGATGAAACATACGTTCTATGTCACACATCACTGCTACTTGACCCTTACGAAACCGGCATAGAACACCAACCAGGGTGTTGGTCAACTCCGGCCCAGTGAGCAGAAAGTCATTTAATGACACACCTTCGTACTTTGCCGAACAGTCGAACACGACTCTTATTTTTCCAGGTTCCTGTGGGTGGTAAACCCCATGGTGAGGGATGTACAAAGAAGGCCTTTTGTCCAGTTCGTCAGGTGGAACCTTTCCCGCATCTCCACACGTTATTGTTTCATTCATGAATTTTGCATAGTCTTTGTGATATTGCATGTCTTTCTCAAATCTTTTCTTTAGACATTTGAGACGGTGTTCGGCACAGATTTTATTGTCTGGCAGATTTGGTTTGTCCTTCTTAAAGGGCAAGGGCAACTCACAGTTACCATTTGCTTTCATTTTTACTCCTTCCTCCATTATGGAAATGAAACGCAGATCCTCTTGGGAGAAGTGAGAGTCCTCCACGCGACGTTCATTGAAGTCGGACTCCAGTACCTTGATCACATCTAGTGGTGTGACTAACTCTTTGTGTATGACAGACGTACATGACTTCATTTGCTAAGGGTTTTGGTGCCTGAACAGAAGGTGTCACTTCTTTGACTATGACTCTGTGACTGCTTCCTATAGCATCACCATAGTCCACACAGGGATCAGAACAGCCGATTATAGTCTACCCAAGGTCTGTTCTTTGAGCGAATGGTTCATTGTCCTTTCCTGACACCACTTCTCTGGGTAACAGAGCTTGTGAACAGTTGTACCCTATAAGCAGGCCGACATCACACTCTATCATGGGAGCGATCTCTTCAGCAAGGTTCTCTAGATGAGGCCATGCTCTTGCTGTCTTAGGTGTAGGAATATGACCTGGATTGGCGAGGATAAAGTCTCTTGTGTATGTTGTTGGGAGAGTGTATGTTGTCTTGGTTGTGTAGAAGCCTCTGACTTGTAACCCAAATAACCTTTGACTTGCAATAACTGTGTCCCTGGATGACAGTGTGGAAAGTTTTACATTTACATTTACTCATTCATTTGGCAGACGCTTTTATCCAAAGCGACTTACAAGTAGTTTTATACAGTGGCACATTACTGCAGAGCAATCAGGGGTAAGGTGCCTTGCTCAAGGGCCCTTCAGTCATGACCTGCTGGCACTGAGATTAGAACCGGCAACCTTCTGATCACAAGCCCAACGCTCTAACCATCAGGCCATAGCTGACCCCAAAAGCTGACCCATAGCTGACCCCGAAAGTTTCTGTGACTAGAGCGTCTGCCTTTTCTTGAAGAACGAATGTAGTGTCGCTCTGACTGTCCAGAAGGGCATAAACAAGAACCTCATGCTCTGGATCACTTGTTGTGGACAACCAAACTGGAATGATTGTGGATGTGAGATCACTGTTAATGTTTTGTACAACACGGTTGGATATTGCCTCGTTTGGTGTTTCTGTACTTGGTTGTTTCATTTCCCTTGTGTCCTTTTGTTCCTTGTCAGCATCCTTTGTCTTTTTGACCTCCTTGTCACGTTCCTGATGTAAGCATGTTGGATGCTTTCCTTTGCATGTGTTACAAACACTTCTCCTTTCACATTTCCTTGAATGGTGACCAGGGCTGAGACATCCAAAGCACAAGCCCCTTGTTTGTACAAACTTGACTCGGTCGGTAATTGACTTGTCCATGAACCTTCGGCAAACATGAATTCCATGGTTTGGCTTTCACAGAAGATACACCTCTTAATGTCTGGGTTCTCTATTGAACTGCTTGCTAGCACCTTTGCGTCAACACGTCGGGTCTTTGGGAACTTAGTTTTTTCCGAGTCACTTGCCATAAGTGCATGAAGCGACGTTACTGGATTGCACGCTATTTTGGCCTCTCTTGTGACAAAGTCGACAAAGTTGCTAAATGTTGGAAATGACCTACTTTGCTCTTGAGTCTCAATGACCTTTCTATTCCATCTTGCTGTTAACCAATCTGGAAGCTTGCTGAGCATTTTCTGGTTTTCACTGCAGTCGTTGAGAACTTCAAGATTCTTCATCTGGAACATTGCTGCTTCACAGCCTCTGAGAAAGTCTGAGAACTCTCGTAATTCAGCACTATCCTTCGGTCCAATCCTTGGCCATAATGTGAGCTTATCTCTGAAGGCTTTGGCAATTACAAATGAGCTTCCATACCTTTCCTCTAAAATGTCCCATGCTGCAAAATATGCTGTGTCAGTTCCCAACAGAAAGTAGCTCTCAATCGCTTTCTTGCTGGCCCACCAACATACCTGCGAAGGTAGTAGAGCTTTTCATTTACAGGGATGTTCTTCCTGTCTATCAGGGTTTGAAAAGACATTTCCCAATCCTTGTACTTGAGTGGGTCTCCAATGAAGACTGAAGGTTCTGGTACTGGTAAACGGCTTATGTTGATTTATTCCGCCAACACTCTGGCTAATGCAGCAGTGCTATCTTCTTGTGTAGCATTTGTAGTATGTTGCCGACTTGTGGCCTCTTGTGGCACAGTGCGTTGTTGCGGATTAGCAGTGAGTTGTGTAATGTGATATTCAGGCAAACTAACCAGGTAAGGTGCCGCTTCTTTCGGCTTGGACTTACTGTGTAGAAGGTCTGATATTTCTTCATCTGAAGTTGATTCTTGTTCGTAGACTTTCAGACGCGCTTTGGCGGCTTCCATTTTCTTGACAGTCTCCCAGCGTTCTATCTGCCTTCTCTTTTCTTCTAATGTCCTTTGTTTTTCAGCATTTTCTGCTTCTTGTTGTGCAAGTCTTTTTCTGTTTTCAACTTCAAGATTTTCAAGTTGCCTTTGCTCACGCTCCATTTCTTGCATCACTTTCAAGGTGGCTTCAGTTGCTGCCAGTTCTGCTGCTGCTTCTTGTTTCTTCACAGAAGACTTGCTCGAATGACTTGAACGTGTGATTGCACTACCCGTGCGTTTAGACCTGTGAGATGCTGCTGATTGGAACACAGAGCCAGCCTCACTCCAGTGAGTTGACCTTTTAGCTGTGTATTTACCACTTTCGTTTTCTTTAAGAATCTCAACTGCATGTTCTTTTATCCTTACAGAAACAGCATGACATGTGTCTACTCGACGACGGGTATCACTGTCAGGAGTGTCGTAACTGCGCAATTCGTGATAGCTTTGCTTTACTTCACCTAAAGCATTTTGGACCCTTACGATGTGATCCTGCAAGGTTGTAGGGCTAGGTCCATCAAGTGCTCTCTTAGCTTGTTTGACAATAACTTTCCATTTGTCATAATTGGTCTTAAAGCGACACTGAAGCTTATTCACTCTATCTTCGTGTAGAGCTTGGCCCTTTTCAGTAAGCTTTCTGGTTCTTTGGCCTTTTCTCAAAGCATCTTCTTCAGCTACTTGACTTGTATGTGCCTCTTGCTGTGGGCTTAAGTCTACATTTTCTTCATCAGGACTTGCTTGCTTCAGGACTTCAGGCTCAGCCATTTCACTACTTGAGCTGATGTATGTGTATTGACTTAAGGTCAGTTTTTGTGAAGATGTAAGAATACCTAAATTATTGTGAAGAACTACAGATATAATACTCTTAACTCTGTTAGAATTAACTTAAATGTGTTAATACATTTTAATGCAAATTATTGACTGTTTTCACCTCAGAAATTACCTTCAATGTAAAATAAACAATATTACTAGCCCTTTAAAATGCCTTAATGCACCTTTAACTGAGCAAAGTACTTGTGATTAAACTTGGAATTAGAATAATTACCTTACAAAATAATAAACACACTTAAACTTAAACTTGAATTGCATGCACACAACCCGCCTTTAATACTTTAGAGTCCCCTTAACGTTAGCAGAATTAAACTACTTCTTAACATTTAACTTGTTTAAATGTGTTACTTTCTTGTAGCTTGACCCCACGACACATCTGGACTCTGGTTGCCACTTGTCGGGTTTTCCGTGCACGCAGTCTGTGTTGTCTTTGATGCTCGCGAGCGTAGTTAACGATGCGAGATGATCGCTGCTGGCTCCGTTGTAACTGGCACCGCTCTCTTCTCCTCCAGCACGGAGCAGGCTGAGTTCTGACTGTTACTCCCCTCGAGGTTTAATAAAGGCTCAAGTCGTTCTTGGGTTTTAACGGGCATTTATTCGATGACAAGGTCTTCAAACATGTCTTTACATGTCCCCTTATTGCTCATTCACATTGCCGTCAGAACTGGTATAAATAAAACACAGAAACATAAATAAACCTTAAATTCTTGACATACTTGCAGACAATACAAAACAAATCACATAAAACTGAGAAATAAAGCATACATTTATGCCATGTAAAATAATATCTTGGTTAGCTTGTTACAAACGCATATGCGTAACACAAATAAATGACAAGGAAAGAAAATATACCTCATTGGCCGCATAGACTCGAAAGGGTAAACTTCAACTTCACGCCTCAACAACAACCCATGAAAAATTACAATTCCGCAAGAAAGATGACTCTCAAATCGTAGCACATATTCAATTCAATTCAATTCAATTTTATTTATATAGCGCCTTTCACAATTTGCATTGTTCCAAAGCAGCTTTACAGGGGAAAAACGAAAAACCCAAGAAAGGGTAAAACACACTACATGGTGTTTTATATAATAAATCCAATTATTCTAGTAAAATAATATCTAATGTCAGCATCTCCTGGTGGTTTATTTAGCATATTTTGCATTAAGTGAATGCTTGGCTGAAAAGATGCGTTTTTAATCTAGATTTAAATTGGGCGAGTGTGTCTGATCCTGGAATAATATCAGGAAGGTTATTCCAGAGTTCTGGTGCTACGTATGAGAAAGCTCGACCCCCTTTGGTGGATTTAGTTATTCTAGGTATTATCAAAAGTCCTGCGTTTTGAGATCTTAGAGAGCGTGATGGGTTGTAGTATGATAGAAGCTCTGTTAGGTAGGTAGGGGCTAAACCCTTTAAGGCTTTATAAGTGATTCAAAGAACTTTAAAGTCAATACGATACTTAATGGGTAGCCAGTGAAGGGTTGATAAAATTGGGGTTATGTGATGGTATTTTCTGGTCCTGGTTAGAACTCTGGCAGCTGCGTTCTGAACTAACTGTAGTTTGTTTATTGATGATGCAGGACAAACACTAAGTAGCGCATTACAGTAGTCAAGTCTTGAGGTCATAAATGCATGAATAAGCTTCTCTGCGTCAGCAACACACAGAATATTTCGTAACTTGGCAACATTTCTTAGGTGGAAAAAGGCTGTTTTTGTGACATTTGAGATGTGATTTCGAAATGACAGGTTGCTGTCTAATATAACGCCTAGATCTTTTACTGTATTTGTTGGAGTAACAGTACATCCTTCAACTTGCAGTTTATAATCAGAAATATTTGGTTTGCGTGTCTTTGGTCCGATAAGTAATATTTCTGTTTTATTAGAATTTAAAAGAAGGAAATTACAGGTCATCCAATGTTTTATATCTTCAATGCACTCTGCCAGTTTGGATAGCTGGGAGGAATCATCTGGTCTTGATGAGATATATAGCTGAGTATCATCTGCATAGCAATGGAAGCTAATTCCATGTTTTTTAATAATGTTTCCAACGGGAAGCATGTATATGGAGAACAGCACGGGTCCCAGAACCGATCCCTGAGGTAATCCATAATTTACTTGCGTTAAATTGGATGATTCCCCATTTAGATGGACAAATTGATGTCTGTCTGACAAGTAAGATCTAAACCATTGTAGTGCCTGTCCCTCAATAACGGTATAATTGTGTAAGCGATCTAGAAGTATGTTATGGTCTACGGTATCGAACGCAGCACTCAGGTCAAGCAGGACCAGGAGTGAGATGTTACCTTTATCTGATGCTATAAGCAGGTCGTTTGTAATTTTAACGAGCGCAGTTTCAGTGCTATGATGTGATCTAAAGCCTGACTGAAATTTTTCGTGCATGTCGTTATTTTGTAAGAAAGAGCACAACTGAGTGCACACTACTTTTTCTAGAATTTTAGACAGGTATGGGAGATTTGAAATCGGTCTATAGTTTCCTAGTTCATTTGGATCTAAGTTTGGTTTCTTGATTAGAGGCTTAATGACGGCCATCTTAAAGGGACCTGGGACATGGCCTAGATTAATTGACGAGTTAATAATGTTATAAATGGGCTCAATTGCAACAGGTAGTAACTCTTTTAATAATTTAGTTGGTATGGGGTCTAGTAAGCAAGTTGTAGGTTTAGAAGTTGCGATAAGTTGAACTAAATCTTCCTGTTTTATAGGTGAAAAACGCTGGAGCCTTTGTTTTGGAGTGATGGTTGGTGCTAATTCATAGGACAGATTTGGAGGTTGAGTTTTTACAATTTTGTCACGAATGTTTTTGATTTTCTCTGTAAAAAATTTCATGAATTCATTGCTACCAAGGTGCGGCGGAATAACCAGGTCAGGTGGTGTCTGTTTATTTTTTAATTTAGCGACTGTGCTAAATAAAAACCTTGGATTGTTTTTGTTGGTTTCTATGAGGTTACGAAGGTGCTCAGCCTTTGCTGCTTTTAGTGCCTTTTTATAACAATTTGCACTCTCTTTCCACGCCATTTTAAAGACTTCTAATTGCGATTTTATCCATTTGCGCTCTAGTTTGCGTGTTTCTCTTTTAAGGGCGCGAGTGGTGCTATTGTACCAGGGTGCAATATTTTTCTCATTAATCTTTTTTGACTTCATGGTGCAACAGCTTCTAATGTATTAGAGAAAATAGTGCCCAATTTCCTGGTCATGACATCGAGCGATTCGTTATTTATTGTTCTGGTTATTAAAGGAGTCGAAGCTATCTTTAGTAGCGGAGGTGATTGTTCTACTTTGTCGATAACGTGTTAAAGGGCTGATTCCAGACGTGCGCAAAGTACCCGTTATAAGATAGTGATCGGTGACATCGTCGCTTTGAGGCATAATATCTATATTGGTTAGATCGGCTCCGTGAGATATAATCAGTTCCCTTTCTGTCGGTCTCTCGACGTTGTGTCGAAGCCGACAGATGGGGTTCGCCCTTGAGAACCAATCATCTCTGACTATTTTGAAAAGGCCAATGAAATTGGCGAATGAAATTTGCATGCCGGGCTCCGCCCCCGGATATCCGGGTATATAAAGGGAGCCGGCGTGCTCAATCATTCACCTTTTGTTCTTCGGAGCCTTCGCATCTGATGACATTCTTCGAATTGCCGATTTCTACGACGCGGTGCAGCAGAGATTCCCCTGGGCGTCCTGGCAGTTCCTGAGGTATTTTTCTAAAAGAGCAATTTCCTCAGCGTGGCATTGCCCGCTGATCTCTTGGGTGCAGTACACTCATCGAGGACGGGGACGGACACGGTGGTTGCCGCAAGTGTTCGGGGGTCCGACCACTGTGGCAGCCTCGTGGATTCGTCCTGCCCGCACGGCGCGCGGATGGCTATTCAGACGTTGCGTCACTGCGCGCGGATGGCTAGTCAGACGTTGCGTCACTGCGGGCGGACGGCTATTCAGACGTTGCGTCACGTTGGCTATGTTCTGTCAAGAGCAAGCCACCACCTCGTTTGCTTCCCGTTCTGTGACCGCAGCGGCTACGGCCCTGCCGTCAGCGGCGGCGAGCAGCGAGGGTGATGTGGGGATTATCGTGAGCGTTAATCCGTCAGCCGGTCGGCTCGCGGACCGCTCGCGCCCCGTCTCGCTTGTTTAGCAGGTCCCCAAGGATGGTCCTAAGCCATCTTATTCCTCAGCCACGCGCTCGGACACGAGCCGTGGAGATGAGGTGTCTCTTGCAACATCGGAGCGCGACCTGCTGGCATCAGACTCTGGCGATTCCCTGAAGCTCCCTCCCTCGGGAGGTCGAGCACAGGTGAGAGCAGACGTCAAGATGTCAGCCATGCTCGCTCGGACCGCCGTGAGCGTCGGGTTGCGGTGCAGCCCTGGTGCTCGCGGCTGGGTACTCGCACATTGGGCCCGGCTCAAGTGCCAAGTTTTACCGAGCTGCATAAGGAGTTCAGTAGGACCTGGAGCGCCCCCTTCGGTGCGCTTCCGTCTAGCTGACTCTATCGCCCTCTTTTCCCTCGGGGCGGGGAGGCAGCTAGGGACTATGTCAATGCACCCTGGGTGGAGCATGCAGTCTCGGGAATCCGCAGACGGCGGCCACCTGGGGAGCTTGACCTAGGCTCACCGTCCAGGGCATGTAAGGTCTCGACATCTCTGGTGTTGAGGCTGGCAGTGCCGTGGACCAAGCTGCCTCCACTCTTACGCCATGGCCACCCTGCAGGCCAGGGCGCTAAAGAGAGCCCCACGGGGTAAGACCGACCCAAGTAGTGCCGCCGCCGACTGGCCCTCCGGGGACCGCGGTGGCAGCGCAGGCTGGGTCGGACGATGTCCACATCAGTGGCCCGGAAAGATGCCTCGGACCCAATCTTGCGCAGGGGGGCGAGCTCGAGAAAGGCAACTTTCCCGACTCCCCTCTCGCAAGGTCGGCTGATTGGTGGCGCTGTCAAGGACTGCTCCAGCAGCCTTTTGACAGTGTAGAAACAGACCGGCCTGCTGTGACCCGGCCGCCTTTCGGCCGTCGAGGTCTCGCACGTGGTCTGCCCCCAGCAGCCCTGGCCTTCTCCAGCGTCGACTCCGGTTCCGGTGCCCCGGCAGGTGGCCCCCCGGAGGAAGACGTCGAGAGAAGGACCACCTAGAGAGATTGAACCATCGGGCCCGACCCAGCCTGGTTGCTGGATGGTCGGAATGGGGCGGTCCCTGCCGTGTCCCAAACACCTTCTGGGCCCCTTCGGGGGCCTAGTGCCCGCCTTCTCACAAGGAGAGGTCTCTCTCTGGGTCCCACTTGCAGCCGCTCTCACCCTCTGAAAGATGGTGTTCGGCAACTCGACGTTGCGTCGTGGCGGCACGCAATGACGAGTATAAAGCAGCCCTCAGCACTCTCGCTTCGACGGTGCGTCGAGCTGCGCCATCGCCTGGCAGGTGATTTAGCGAAGCCGTTTCCCCCGGGGGGAACAGCACTGCTAGTCATTGAACCAACCCCCGCGGGTTGATGAAGTAGATCGCAGCCCCCCCTGTGAGGTCTCTGGGTGCTTGGTTAGCATTTCAAACCATCATGGTGGCTGGGAGTGTGGTCCGTCTCGGCATTCGATCCAGCTCGCCAGACCTCCGCCGGACTTCAGGCATCCTCTTACCTCAGCAGAGGCAGGGATGTTCCTGTGCTCCAGGCCGGGGCTGCCACCCCTCTGGCGAAGGCGATCGAACCGTCCCCTCGGCCGAGATGTCCAGTGGCTTCGACAGCCGCACTTCATCATCCCCAAAACCAGGGGTCGCTGCATACCTTGAGCAGCACCTTGCAAGGGTGCCGTTCGGGAGGCGCAGAAGCGCGTCCTGGTGTCTGTCAGACGCCAGGAGTGGTTCATGACAACTGACCGCATACTCTCATGTACAGTTTCCCTCGGCACTGTCGAGGGGCTGGCATGTCAGTAACGGGTCAGCCGGGAAAAAGAGAGCAGCTCTCCCTGGCGCGGAGCTCCCCCTTTTCCTGGTAGAGAACTCAACACTGTCTCGCTCACGAGCACGCACAGTCAGTGCTGAGCTGCTTGAACTTTCAGGCAGCAGCCAGCGGTCCCCTGAAATCAGTTTCAGAGGCTCCTGGGCATGGTGTCCTCGGGGGTGGCCTGTCCCCCTCGGGTTGACGCACATGGGACCGCGACAGCACTGACTACAGAGATGAGTTCCCTGGAGAGCGTGGCGCACTGGCAGTAGGCATATCGTCATTACGCCTGCTGCCGTCGCATCCTAACCCCGAGCAGGTCTTGAGGCCGGTCGTGGAACGACAGACGCCTCCCTACGGGGTGCGGGTGCGGTGTGCAATGGGCGCGCAGTGTCGGGTCGCTGGACGGGCCCCCGCCTGCGTTGGCAGATCACTGCCTTCAAGTTGCTAGCTGTCCTGCTTGCACTGATGAGGCTCTG
The DNA here is from genome assembly GCF_947034865.1 of Barbatula barbatula. Taxonomy (NCBI): domain Eukaryota; kingdom Metazoa; phylum Chordata; class Actinopteri; order Cypriniformes; family Nemacheilidae; genus Barbatula; species Barbatula barbatula. Next base: position 211,845 of record NC_136786.1, read on the forward strand.
GCCTCTCGTGCAGAGCCAGCATACTGGCCCGGACAGCACGACCGGCGTAGCGTACTAAACCTCAGGGTGGCATTCGCTCGCTGCAGTCATCGCAACTCGCCCAAAACGCCTCCTCCCGTGGAGACAGCAGGTGGCAAAGCCCCTGCAGGTCACATGCCCACCGGGTGTCCTGAACCAGACAGCCAAGCGCTCTCTCGTCAGTTGACACCCCGTGGGAAGTGATGACTCCACCCCTGCGGGCTGGCCTGGGTGTGGTTTGGGCGGGCACAGGGGGACCTGTCGCCTCCCTGAACACCACCCAGTACCGCTGGGCATTCCTTGGACGAGGACCCCCTCGACACGGAGGCCCTAGCGCGCAGCCTCCAGTGGAGACAGCAGGTGGCAAGGCCCCTGCAGGTCACACGCCCACCGGGTGTCCTGAACCAGACAGCCAAGCGCTCTCTCGTCAGTTGACACCTCGTGCGAAGTGACGACTCCACCACTGCGGCCGGCTTGGGTGTGGTTTGGGCGGGCACAGGTGGACCTGTTGCCTCCCTGAACACCCCCCAGTGCCGCTGGGCACTCCCTGGTCGAGGCTCCCCCCTCGACACGGAGGCCCTAGCGCGCAGCTGGCCGCGGGACAAGCGGAACTACGCTTCCCCCCAGTGAGCTTCATTGCGCAGGTCCTGTGCAAGGTCTGGGAAGGGAGTATCAAGTGCTGCTAGTTGCGCCTTACGGGCCCAACTACACTTGGTCCTCGGAGCTAATACTCCTGACGACAACTCCCCCGGGCCAAATCCCCTGGCGAAGGGCCTACTCGCAGGGGATGGACACGTTGTGGCATTCGAGCCGGACCTCTGGGTCTGGCTCCTGGATGGGACGAGGAGTTCCTGGATGACCTACCCCCCCTCAGTGGTGGAAACTGTCACTCAGGCAAGGGCCGTGCCCACAAGGCTGGATGCCTTTAAGTGGCGCCCCTTCTCGTCCTGGTGCTCTTCTCGAGGAGAAGACCCACGGAATTGCTCGCTCAGGAACGTGCTGTCCTATTGCAGGAGAGGCTGGGGAGTAATCTCCCCTTCCACATTGGAACGTGGGTACCCGCTGTCGCGGTTATCACGTACCAGTTGCTGGTGAGCCTCTGGGGCGGCATGACCTGAGTATTAGGCTCCTCTAGGGCGCGAGGGGCTAAGGCCTCGTCCGCGCCCCGTACCCTCTTCGGACCTTAAGGTGGACCTGTGGGTCCCCTTTTTTCGGGCCCTGCCGAGAGCCCCTTCCTTGTTCTGCGAGGGGGGTTGGCTCTCCTGCTGGGGCTCGAGTCCATCCAGAGGGTGAGGCACCTGCAAGCATTCCGTGTCCACCGATTGCCAAAATTCAGGCCCGGTGACTCTCACGTGATCCTGAGACCCCGGCCGACTTACGTGCCCAAAGTTCCGCCGCCCCCCTTTTGGGAACTAGGTGGTGAACTTGCAGGCGCTCCCACACCGGGAGAAAGACCCAACCTGTACGTGAGGTGTCCAGTAAGCGCATTGCGCCTCTACTCGAACCACACGGAGGGCTTCAAGGCCCTGAGCAGCTCTTGTCTGTTTTGGAGGTCAGCAACGGGAGTGCTGTCTCCGAGGAGAGTTGTCGCGCCGGATCGCACATGCCGTCACTACGGCGTGCCGATCCAAGCCCGTGCCCATTTGAGTGACGGTACACTCCGCTCGGGGTGTGGCCTCCTCGTGGGCATCGGCTCAGTGCGCCTCTCTGGCAGACATCTGTAGAGTTGCGGGTTGGGCTACGCTATACCTCGCAGAGGCTTGCAAACCTCCGTGGGGAGTTGGCAGCTCGAGTCTTGCCAACAGGTGAGACCAGCAGTCGTGGGGCGTACGCCTGCGCATAGCGCCTTTCCCCTTCTTAGGTGGATCAGTGCGCTATGGGCTGCCTCCCTTCTTTCCCCAAGGGTGAAGAATAGGCAGTCCGTCCTTCCATCAATAAGCACTCAGGGCGGCGGGCTCGGCGGAGCAGCCCTGCCGCCTATGGCCGGGTATCAAGCTGAGTTATTACATATAGCTCTAACCGGACCTAGTGCCCCACACGTAGTAACCCCCCACTAGGGTGGTTCCGTCTGAGATGTCGTCATGAGATGGTTCCCCACGGGGCAACCCATGACCTCCCCCAGGTGGACATCCACCTTGCGGCATTCTGCACATACCTCCCATGAGTTCTCCCCTATTTGGTGAGACCATGTTGGTGTCTCCACTGTATTCCCCCCTAGGGTGGGAAGTGGTCTCCGTAGCGCACGTCCTCATTGAAGGAGCAGCGCTTACCCAGTAGCCCTACGACTGGATGGCCCTCGCCAATGGGGCCGTCTGAGTTGGCAGAGGGCAGGGGCTACTCATCTTTGCCAAAAGCTCTGGGAGCCCCTGCCTGCCCACTGGAAGGTTACAAATTTCGCGATAGCGCTCACGTGTGGCTCGCCCAGGCCGGTCAACGTCGCTTCGCTAGAGATTGTGACGCGGCTAGTGCCGTGGCGTTTTCCATAGGAACCCCATCTGTCGGCTTCGACACAACGTCGAGAGACCGACAGAAAGGGAACGTCTCGGTTACGTATGTAACCTCTGTTCCCTGATGGAGGGAACAAGACGTTGTGTCCTTCTTGCCACGACAATAGCCGTCCGCTGCAGCAGTCACGAGATGCTCTCAGGCTCCTCAGCACAAAAGGTGAATGAATGAGCACGCCGGCTCCCCTTTTATACCCGGATATCCGGGGGCAGAGCCCGGCATGCAAATTTCATTCGCCAATTTCATTGGCCTTTTCAAAATAGTCAGAGATGATTGGTTCTCAAGGGCGAACCCCATCTGTCGGCTTCGACACAACGTCTTGTTCCCTCCATCAGGGAACAGAGGTTACATACGTAACCGAGACGGTCTAGTGTATGATTAAATCGATGAGTTGGTCCTTTAATGTGTTGTATTACCCCAAAAGATTGTAGTAGTTCTGTAAACGCCAGTGCTAATGCATCGTTAGCGCTATCTACGTGGATATTAAAATCTCCGACAATTAGTATTTTATCAACGTTTACCAATAGGTCCGATAGGAAGTCCGCAAACTCTTTCAGAAAATCAGTATAGGGACCAGGGGGTCTATACACCGTAGCCAATGTAAAAGAAAGCAATGGTTTTTACTTTTGTTAGGAATAATTATGTTCAACGCAAGCACTTCAAATGATTTAAATTTATGCTCTGTTCTCTGAGATACAGTAAGAAAGTTTCTAAATATTGTAGCGACGCCGCCAACCCCAACCGGACGTGGCTCATGCATATAACAGTAACTTGGTGGGGTACACTCATTAAGGCCGAAATAATCATTTGGTTTAAGCCAGGTCTTGGTAAGACAGAGTATATCAAAACGGTTGTCCGTGATCATTTCATTTACAATAACTGCCTTTGAATTTAGTGATCTAATATTAAGTAGGCCGAACTTTATAAATTGGTTTTGGTTGTTTATTACATTGTCTTCAGGTTTAATCACGATCAGATTTTTTTATCTGACTTTTGCCAAAATGTTTACTTTGTAGTATTATTCGGGGGACACATATAGTCTCTATATATTTGGAAACAGTAACATTTATAGCAGTTGAGGCGCACATACTATGGTTAAAGTTTTGACTTACCTGAGGGAGACTTACCTGAGGGAGACATAGTCAACCGGTGCGCAGCGCCTGCGAGATGTTGTCGGACAGGAGAGCCGCTCCGATGCTGCTGGGATGCAGGCCATCAGGGCGGAAGAGCCTAGGTCGCTCCCAGAACAGATCAAAATAATTTACAAAGAGCAGCTTCTGTTCAATACACCATGACATCAACCATTGATTAAGCGAAAAAAGTCTACTGAACTTATCATTCCCTCGTCGGTAGGTAGGCAGCGGTCCTGATACGATAATCCTCGCTGTGGGCGATGCGTTGCGTACAGTCTCGATCAGACTCCTGAAGTCCCTCTTCAGGATCTCCGACTGCCGCATCCTGACGTCGTTCACTCCCGCGTGCAGCACGACAGCTTCGGCGTTAACGTTGTCCTTCAGGATCGCAGGTACCTGCGCAGACACATCAAGAACACGAGCACCGGGAAAACAGGGAGTGCGCACCTTACCTTTAGTAGATGTAGAGCGTATGTTCCGGACGATCGAGTCTCCGATGATCACAGCGTTGCATTCGGTCTCGCAGAGGGCGGCAAAGCGGTTCCTGGTCTGAATCTCGAAAACCGGTGGCGGCAGCTGAGTCATCTCACCGGTCCTGGCTAGCGCCTTTCGCCGTTGGTGTGCCGGTGCAGGAGTGAAGTTAATTTGGGCTGGTCGTGTTCTCTTAGCCTGGGCTCTGTGCAGAGAAACACGCGGAGTAGAAGTGGAAGAAGTATTATAATCGCGATGAAAACTTACCGCGGATTTGCGAGCTTCAGCACGGGATGTTTCCAGCGCCGTTATACGTTCTCGCAGCCGTGTTTGCTTCTCAAGTAAATCCTGGATCTGCTTCTCCACAGCCTCCAATTCCGACTGAAGCGCAAACGTTTCCTCATCTGCACTCAAAGGTACAAACACGTCTGAAGCATTAGCATTAGCCATTAGTGATGTAGTAATGAGAACAGCGAGTTAAGCAGTATGCAGGCGGATAATGCTAATAGCCTAAGGGCTAACACAGAATGATCCGATACAAATAATGTATCAGTACGTTTAACAATGATTTTTGTTTATGCTATAGTTAAGGATAGGTTTCACTCTCACTTAATAACGATTTAAGACACAATTGTTCAAGATGTAACAAGAATAATTAGATTTGAAAGAGCTCCCGCTCAAATCACGCGCTCTCAGTAAACTCTCAGCAAACAGCAAACAGGAAATGACGTCAAAAAAAACAAGTTCCACACGGAACAAAAAATAAGTTCCCACCTTTTCTACAAAGTTTTTAACAAACAGAAATAAACATGAAATTAGCCATTAGACATTATTTATTTCAAACATATGATTTTTAAACTCTCATATATTTATATTTAACTGTGAACCAAATTGAGAGAAAATATATGAGTTGGCTTTGACAGCAGCTACAGAAGTTCCTGTACACCACCTGGTATTAACATTTTGTAGGTACACCTTAGTTTTACAATACTTAAGTATATCTATTTGTTTAATTCTGCTGACTTGAACCCCTTTATTCCCCAAACTTTTCGTGTTGTTCCTTTTTACGTACAGATATATATATTGTAGATGTACATTATTGTTACCATTTGTCACACTGTAAATTCTGTTTAATTGTGCGTGTATTTCGGGCCGTAATCTAAAGCATCACTGTACAGATGTATGGAGACCTAATTTTACTCTTACTGTAAAATTTGATTTCTTTCAGTGAAACTAAGAGTTGATGTGATATTGATCTCTCCTATGAGGATAAGAGAGACGTGCAGATGTTGTGTTTCAGTCTGTGGGATGAAAACTCACAAACCTCATTCAATTACAGCTTTGTGTGTGAACACATTTGTCTTGATTGTGTGACAGAGATAAAGATGTTAAGCCAGAACTCCTTCAGCGGTTTCATTCCAAACTCAATCTCTCTGATAATTATATCCACAAACTGTCTTTAATCCCAAACCAAATATTAACACTAGAAAGAGATGCACAGTACGAATTGTCACAAACCTTACAGCAGCCCTTACGTTCCGTCATGTACAGAAACACATCTTGAGATGACACATCACTTCAAAAATAGAGGTCAGAGGTCAATCACAAATCTAAGCAATCATACATGTGTCTTGTGAGGATTGCTATTGTTCAGTAGGGAAATATCTCAAGACAAACGATGCACTTCACAGAAACTTACGTTCATAAGAATCTCCCGTATTGTATAGTTCAGAAGATTGACGTCATTTGAATCTGTGTGATTCTGCTCATCTGCTCACCATCTCATGTCACGTTATGTCATCTTTCTCTGATCTGTTTTCTGATGTAATAAAACATCAGTAGATGAGTGGCTATTTGTGCTAGAAACAAGACATTTTAGCAAAGAAGATTGAATGAAGTGCATACAGTACATGTTGAATAAAGTTAAAATGTTTTACCTCTGTTTGCTTGTTGTTGTTTTAGGCATGATCACAATAATGACGTCCAGCTGGTTGTTTATAAAAAGCAGCGTAATGTGTTATTAAAGACACGGCATAAATAATCCAGCGGGCTGAACTGCTGTGTGATGTCTTTGTATGTTGATCTGATGATAGAAAAACACTTAAGATGGACGGAGACATGATGAGAAATCAGTGTGAGACAGGCACGTGTGTCTTGTTATTGTCACGATGCTTGTGTTTGTTTCCTGCTGAGAGATAGAAGACAGAACTCGTCCCCATCATTGAAGTGAAGGTGTTTGTACAGCACACTGCGTCTGCTTTGGTTATTTGTGTGTCTATTCAAATCTGCTCAATACTACTGTATATAAAGGATTATTAATTATCATTATTCATTCATCATATACGTGTGGAGACAGAAGAGAAATGGCCTGTCTGACAGATCACTTGACTTTGATTCGTTCGCTGGTTGCTGACAGTCTGAACAATACTAAAATGTTTCCTCCTGTAAAGCTGTTGTGAAAAGATGCACCATGGGATACGGTGTAGAAATATAATGAAATGGTTACAATGAACTCAGATCACATTGAGCAACACATGTTCAGTCTGTGAGTCTTTCTGTTTTGTTGTATAAAGTTGAGGCCCAGTGTTTCTGTATGTTTTCACAATGGCTGTTTGACCACATCAGAGTCCCTGAGGGGCTTTAAATCCAGCTGCTCCAGCTCCATGAGAACTCATTCACACATCACTCCCGCTGTCCTTTTAAAAACAACATCGTGTACAGACGGCCCTAAAATGTATGTCTTTCTGTTCAAGTCATTTACATTTACATTTACATTTAGACATTTGGCAGACGCTTTTATCCAAAGCGACTTACATTGCATTATCCTATACATTTATACACAGGTATCTGCAATCTCCTGGGAACCGACACACAACCTTGCGTTGTTAACACAATGCTCTTACCACTGAGATACAGGAAAGCTATAAAATGTCATAAAAAAAGTCCTAAAAATGTGTCGCTGTAATGTGAAAGAAAACAAATGTCAACTGCTCGTGAATAATTAACATTTAAACAGACTGGGGGCACTCAACTTTTTTTCCCATTTGGCTGTCAACTATTCACAGAATAGAAGAGTTTTAAGTAGTTTTTTGAAGGTGGTGTGAGATGTGGTTGACTGGACTGCGTTAGGAAGAATGTTCCACCAGGAAGAAGTTGTGAAGGAGAATGAGCGGGAAAGGGATTTAGTGCCCTTATGAGAAGACAACACAAGACGCCGCTGGTTTGCTGAACGCAGGGTTCTTGATGGGGTGTAGGAGTGTAGTAGGGTGCAGGGTTCTTGATGGGGTGTAGGAGTGTAGGAGGGTGTAAAGGTTCTTGATGGGGTGTAGGAGTGTAGTAGGGAGTGAAGGTTCTTGATGGGGTGTAGGAGTGTAGTAGGGTGTGAATGTTCTTGATGGGGTGTAGGAGTGTAGTAGGGTGTGAATGTTCTTGATGGGGTGTAGGAGTGTAGTAGGGTGTGAATGTTCTTGATGGGGTGTAGGAGTGTAGTAGGGTGTGAAGGTTCTTGATGGGGTGTAGGAGTGTAGGAGGGTGTGAAGGTTCTTGATGGGGTGTAGGAGTGTAGTAGGGTGTGAAGGTTCTTGATGGGGTGTAGGAGTGTAGTAGGATGTGAAGGTTCTTGATGGGGTGTAGGAGTGTAGTAGGGTGTGAAGGTTCTTGATGGGGTGTAGGAGTGTAGTAGGGTGTGAAGGTTCTTGATGGGGTGTAGGAGTGTAGTAGGGTGCAGGGTTCTTGATGGGGTGTAGGAGTGTAGTAGGGAGTGAAGGTTCTTGATGGGGTGTAGGAGTGTAGTAGGGTGTGAAGGTTCTTGATGGGGTGTAGGAGTGTAGTAGGGTGTGAAGGTTCTTGATGGGGTGTAGGAGTGTAGGAGGGTGTGAAGGTTCTTGATGGGGTGTAGGAGTGTAGTAGGGTGTGAAGGTTCTTGATGGGGTGTAAAAGGGTGTGAAGGTTCTTGATGGGGTGTAGGAGTGTAGTAGGGTGTGAAGGTTCTTGATGGGGTGTAGTAGGATGTGAAGGTTCTTGATGGGGTGTAGAAGGGTGTGAAGGTTCTTGATGGGGTGTAGGAGTGTAGTAGGGTGTGAAGGTTCTTGATGGGGTGTAGGAGTGTAGTAGGGTGCAGGGTTCTTGATGGGGTGTAGGAGTGTAGTAGGGAGTGAAGGTTCTTGATGGGGTGTAGGAGTGTAGTAGGGTGTGAAGGTTCTTGATGGGGTGTAGGAGTGTAGTAGGGTGTGAAGGTTCTTGATGGGGTGTAGGAGTGTAGTAGGGTGTGAAGGTTCTTGATGGGGTGTAGGAGTGTAGTAGGGTGTGAAGGTTCTTGATGGGGTGTAGGAGTGTAGGAGGGTGTGAAGGTTCTTGATGGGGTGTAGGAGTGTAGTAGGGTGTGAAGGTTCTTGATGGGGTGTAAAAGGGTGTGAAGGTTCTTGATGGGGTGTAGGAGTGTAGTAGGGTGTGAAGGTTCTTGATGGGGTGTAGAAGGGTGTGAAGGTTCTTGATGGGGTGTAGAAGGGTGTGAAGGTTCTTGATGGGGTGTAGGAGTGTAGTAGGGTGTGAAGGTTCTTGATGGGGTGTAGAAGGGTGTGAAGGTTCTTGATGGGGTGTAGGAGTGTAGTAGGGTGTGAAGGTTCTTGATGGGGTGTAGAAGGGTGTGAAGGTTCTTGATGGGGTGTAGAAGGGTGTGAAGGTTCTTGATGGGGTGTAGGAGTGTAGTAGGGTGTGAAGGTTCTTGATGGGGTGTAGAAGGGTGTGAAGGTTCTTGATGGGGTGTAGGAGTGTAGTAGGGTGTGAAGGTTCTTGATGGGGCGTAGAAGGGTGTGAAGATTCTTGATGGGGTGTAGAAGGGTGTGAAGGTTCTTGATGGGGTGTAGGAGTGTAGTAGGGTGTGAAGGTTCTTGATGGGGTGTAGAAGGGTGTGAAGGTTCTTGATGGGGTGTAGGAGTGTAGTAGGGTGTGAAGGTTCTTGATGGGGTGTAGGAGGGTGTGAAGGTTTTTGATGGGGTGTAGGAGTGTAGTAGGGTGTGAAGGTTCTTGATGGGGTGTAGAAGGGTGTGAAGGTTCTTGATGGGGTGTAGGAGGGTGTGAAGGTTCTTGATGGGGTGTAGGAGGGTGTGAAGGTTCTTGATGGGGTGTAGGAGTGTAGTAGGGTGTGAAGGTTCTTGATGGGGTGTAGGAGTGTAGGAGGGTGTGAGGGTACTTGATGCGGTGTAGGAGTGTAGGAGGGTGTGAAGGTTCTTGATGGGGTGTAGGAGTGTAGTAGGGTGTGAAGGTTCTTGATGGGGTGTAGGAGTGTAGTAGGGTGTGAGGGTTCTTGATGGGGTGTAAAAGGGTGTGAAGGTTCTTGATGGGGTGTAGGAGTGTAGTAGGGTGTGAGGGTTCTTGATGGGGTGTAGGAGTGTAGTAGGGTGTGAGGGTTCTTGATGGGGTGTAGGAGTGTAGTAGGGTGTGAGGGTTCTTGATGGGGTGTAGGAGTGTAGTAGGGTGTGAGGGTTCTTGATCGGGTGTAGGAGTGTAGGAGGGTGTGAAGGTTCTTGATGGGGTGTAGGAGTGTAGTAGGGTGTGAAGGTTCTTGATGGGGTGTAGGAGTGTAGTAGGGTGTGAGGGTTCTTGATGGGGTGTAAAAGGGTGTGAAGGTTCTTGATGGAGTGTAGGAGTGTAGTAGGGTGTGAAGGTTCTTGATGGAGTGTAGGAGTGTAGTAGGGTGTGAAGGTTCTTGATGGGGTGTAGGAGTGTAGTAGGGTGTGAGGGTTCTTGATGGGGTTTAGGAGTGTAGTAGGGTGTGAAGGTTCTTGATGGGGTGTAGGAGTGTCAAATCAAGTCAAGTCAGCTTTATTTATATAGCGCTTTTTACAATTTTCATTGTTACAAAGCAGCTGTACAAGAAAACATTGACTATAAGTAAAACGTAAAAGGTTATGGAAGTCAAAACACAGGTCAAATATCAGACACACAATAAATTCCTATATGCAGTGTTTACATTTACATTTATTCATTTGGCAGACGCTTTTATCCAAAGCGACTTACAAGTAGTTTATTTTACAGTGACACATTACTGCAGAGCAATCAGGGGTAAGGTGCCTTGCTCAAGGGCACTTCAGTCATGACCTGCTGGCACTGAGATTTAAACCAGCAACCTTCTGATCACAAGCCACAACTGACCCACTGGTGTGAAGGTTCTTGATGTGGTGTAGGAGTGTAGAAGGGTGTGAAAGTTTACCGGTGCTGATCCAGTGATAGTCCTGTATGCAAACATCACTGACTTGAATCTGATACGGGCTTCAACCGGTAGCCAGTGGAGAGAGATGAAAAGGGGTATCACATTAAAAGACATATTTATATTTAGTGTTTGTGTAATTCTAAACTACCCCTCTATAAATGATTGGCAGCATCCGGGTCACAGGGTGTTATTAGATCTGAGCAGTTTTATTTGAAAAGAACAAACCTTGGAATGTCGTGACTGGCCAATCAGAATCAAGTATTCCAATGACCCTGCTGAAAAAAACAGCCTAAACCAGCCTAAACTGGTCAGGCTGGTTTTAGCTGGTCACCCAGCCTGGTCATAGCTGGTTTATCAGGCTGGTTTTAGAGGGGTTTTGGCCACTTTCCCAGTCTGGTTTTAGCTGGACATGCTGGTTTTAGTTGGTCAGGCTGGTTTTAGCTGGTCAAGTTGGCTGGTTTTAGCTGGACATGCTGGTTTAAGATGGTCAGGCTAGTTTTATTTGATCAGGCTGGTTTTATTTGATCAGGCTGGCTGGTCTTAGCTGGACATGCTGGTTTAAGATGGTCAGGCTGGTTTTAGCTGGTCAGGTTGGCTGGTTTTAGCTGGACATGCTGGTTTAAGCTGGTCAGGCTGGTTTAAGATTACCTGGCTGGTCATATTAATTGATTGATTGATCACAATTTTCCTGTCAGTGGGTGTTGCGATAAATAATGTAAATAATTCTAAATTTACTTTGAATAATCTGCAGGACCACAAGCAACCATTAAAACATTTTTGCAGCCCCTTAAAAGTTAAATTAATTAGTTGATATTCTAACCGATACATACAAAAAGATTGGAATAATTAAAAAGCTAACAACTATAATAAAAATGAACTGTGAAGATAATCAATAACAGAATTATAAACATTTTATTTTTCCTTTCTGTATTTTTTGGGATAAGTAGTAGCCCACTTGTTTCTCCCTCTTCTCTCATTCTCTTCTTTTTTCAGCCAGTCACTGAAACAGACTTAAGATAATTTTTTTTATTATGAATGTGTGATTTCTTTAACTAGTAAAACTACTTCAAAAGGCAAACTATAGTGTCATGTCTTTGTGGCTAATTTAGAAACATGCCCCTGATAGGTGGGGGGTCTGTTTCAAAAAGAGGGACTTCTCTCTTTTTGGCTTTTCTTTCTTCCAAATTTTTCAGAAGGCTTTTTCTTTTTTCAGTTGCTTCAGCAGTCTTTAGTGTTTTCTGTAAAGCACAATTATCGATAAAAAGAATTATGAAATATGATGTATGAAATTCTAATAAGTCATCAGCTTTCTACAAATGTTACATTGTCAAATATAATATAAGGTAGAGGCAAATAAAAAACTTTATATCTGAATGTTACATTGACAAATATAATTTACATTGCTTTAAAGAAAAAGAAATAGACCGAGGCTGAAACGAATTTAGTCATACAGGTTTAGAACAATGCCAGTGAGTTTAGCTCCAAACTGAGCTAAATTCTCTTTGGAAATAACTGAAGTATATGTGAAATAGTACAAAATGAAAATCTGTACATACTAAACATCCTCCATTAGTCCCCAGTATTCTGCCCCTGCTTCTGTATGTGTGTGGCGTGGTCTAGCCTGCTACATTAGTTCGGCAGATAGATAACAGTTTCCCCAAGACACAGAATGAAGCATGTGTATCCTTTCAAAACTTTACTCAGGAAGCACTGTAAAACTACAACGATACATCTCAGTATTTTACTCAGATACAGACGTACTTGAAATATTGTCTGATAAAGGCATTCAGAAATAAATGTGTTAGCTTAAGGCCAACTCCTATGGGAAATTCAATTACGATGCTAGCGTGTAGCATATGCGATCAAACTACATATTTAGAATGAACTTAAACTCATTAACAGAGGATTGCATTACTAGTATTCAATAACAACATAACTCAATGACTTTGTACTTACAGGCAAAATAATTTCTGGCCAACGAAAGTCGAGAGAGGAAAAATGCGTAACCGTTTACTTCATGAAAATTCAAGAACATGAACTTTACCAGGGAACATCTAAACGTGGAAACAAGTACAGCATACAGGTACAACGAACGAGCACCAGACAATAGACAAGAGACAAGAGGGCATTTTATAGGGAGACTAACAAAGGAGATAACAATGGGCAGGTGTGGGTACTGAAACACTCAGGGAAGGTTAACGAGACAAAAGGGTGGGAAACACTGATGAGACACGAGAAAGCACATGGCAAGTCAGAATCAAAACAAAGCCATGCCTTTCTCACACAAAACCTAAGGCTATGCCATGACTCCGCTGCAAGACCAAGAATAAACATGACATGATAGCGGATTCATGACAGTCTGACTGAAAGCATAATCTGATACACAAGTTTATATTCATTTAGATATTTCATATCAAATATATTGTATTTTTTTAATTGCAGATGACAATGGTTATTTATTATAAATAAAGACTGTACGTTTTATTTGTATTTTGTGTAAAAGATGATTCAATACCGAAACACTTGTTTCAGCAAATATAACTGCTGACTTGGTCCATGGTGAATGTTTTTTTCATAATTGAATCTGATTCGAGTCAGTATATGCTATAGATTTATGCTATAATTTATTATTAAAACCACTTTATTATATTAGTTTTAGGGTCTTCTCAGATAGATTATGATATTATCATTTACATCTACAATAATTTAATCTTTATTATTTAGCCACTTTATTTAACCTTGTCAGTAAGTGAAACAAACAGATTTTGTTATTGAGTCAAATAGACATCATCTTGGCCAAGAAAGACATGGGAGACCAGCTTGACTCTTTAGCCAGGCTGTTTATAGCAGCTACTTCCAGCTAAAACCAGCCTGGCCAGATTGGGAGACCAACTGCCCAGCCCGTTAAAACCAGCTGGTCTAGGGAGACCAGCTGACCAACCAGCCTGACCAGCCTGACCAGCCTGGCCAGGCTGGGAGACCAGCTACTTCCATCTTAAACCAGCCAACCAGCATAGGCTGGTTTTAGCTGGATTTTTCAGCAGGGGAGCCGTTAAATAATGAGAAGAAACCCCAAACACATTTGAAATAATGCTGCAATCATGACCTTCATGTTTTTATTTCTGTAGTGCTTTCACCAAAACTGCTTTACAACAGCACATCAATATATAAAATATCAGCAGTGAACAAAATGAAAGTGAAAAACTCAATGCTGCTTTGACAGCTTCACGTGTTCAATGTCTGTGTGTATGTGTGCCAGCCCAGCTGCCACCTAATAGTCCCTCATTAGCCCTGCGGGTCTGGACCGTATTCTCCAGGGGGGTTCCCCAGTTGGCCTCGCGGTCAGCTAGGACGATCTGGGTCGTCGGATGGTCCTGCCAGCCTTAAACTCTGTGTGCATCAAACTGTGTGTCTTACTTAATAAACATCTCTGTTACCCCGCAACTGAATCTGTGTGATACGTTCAGTTTCCATTTGATCTGACATCCTTTTAAAAACATCTAAGGAGACCAGCTCTCTGTCATGATCCTGCCTCTCCTTGTCTTGGTTTTCGAGTCTTGTGGCAGGATCATGTCAGTCCCATGTGTTTTGTGTGGAGAAAGAGCGTTGTTTTGGTTTGTCACGCAATGCTCTCTCTGGTGTCGCGTGCTTTAGCCCCGCCCCTTGTTTCCCTGTTAGCGACCCATTAGTGTTAGTCTTGTCACCGTCCCTGGTCCATCTTTCCCTTAGTGTTTCATTCCCCTCACCTGCCTTGTGCAATCCTCCTGTTAGCTTTCCTTTAGTGTTTCATTCATGTCACCTGCCGCCACTCTCCCTGTGTGATCAGTCCTTGTTAGTGTTTCCCTTTATCAAGTCCCAGTTTCCCTCTGTCTCTTGTCGGTTCATTGTCATTATCATCCTGGTTGTAACCTCACCTTGTTGGATTATTCCTGTTTGTGGATTATCTTTTAAATTCTAATAAAACAGAAATATTACTTATCGGACCAAAGACACGCAAACCAAATATTTCTGATTATAAACTGCAAGTTGAAGGATGCACTGTTACTTCAACAAATACAGTAAAAGATCTAGGCGTTAGATTAGACAGCAACCTGTCATTTCAAAATCACATCTCTAATGTCACAACAACAGCCTTTTTCCACCTAAGAAATGTTGCCAAGTTACGAAATATTCTGTGTGTTGCTGACGCGGAGAAGCTTATTCATGCATTTATGACCTCAAGACTTGACTACTGTAATGCTCTACTTGGTGTTTGTCCTGCATCATCAATAAACAAACTACAGTTAGTTCAGAAAATACCATCACATAACCCCAATGTTATCAACCCTTCACTGGCTACACATTAAATATCATATTGACTTTAAAGTTCTTTTAATCACTTATAAAGCCTTAAAGGGTTTAGCCCCTACCTACCTAACAGAGCTTCTATCACACTACAACCCATCACGCTCTCTAAGATCTCAAAACTCAGGACTTTTGATAACATCTAGAATAACTAAATCCACCAAAGGGGGTCGAGCTTTCTCATACGTAGCACCTAAAGTCTGGAATAACCTTCCTGATATTATTCCAGGATCAGACACACTCGCCCAATTTAAATCTAGATTAAAGACGCATCTTTACAAACAAACATTCACTTCATGCTAAATATGCTAAATAAACCACCAGGAGACATTAGATATTATTAACTAGAATAATTGGATTTATTATATAAAACACCATGTAGTGTGTTTTACCCTTTCTTGGGTTTTTCGTTTTTCCCCTGTAAAGCTGCTTTGGAACAATGCAAATTGTGAAAAGCGCTATATAAATAAAATTGAATTGAATCTTCTACCTGTTCCAAGTTTGTGGATTCTGTTGCATTATTATTCAAAGGACTTTGTTTGTTTTGTCCCCCTTGTGGGAAGTTTTAGTTTTCATTTGTGTCTTGGTTTTTGTTCATGTTTTTGTTCAAAGTTTTGTTTTCTATCTCACGTCTGCCTGCGCTTGGGTTCTGTCCATAACGGTGACACTCTCTAAGTTTCAACTTGCTTTGCAGTGGGAGCAGCATATTAAAAATGCTTTGTTCCTATTTCAAACAATAAAAAGAATTCCTCCAATTGAAGATTGTGTACTTGCTTTTTACAGACATGGTTCTGTGAATAAGGAGCTGACCTAGGATGAATTTATACATAAAAACATACCAATGTTTGAGTCTACGTACTGACATCGAGGGCCAACCAACACTAGCGTAGAGCGCACAGCGATGAGTGACGGCCCTACAAACCTCAGCACACCATGATAACAGTGTCTAAAGCATGTAAACATGGAGAAGATGCATGCATGACCATAGTCCAGTACAGACATTAGTAGCCGAAAAAAAAGTATTTTTTTACTTAAAAACCCAACCTCACTTTCAGCCTTTTCACCGACTGTAGAACATTTACATTAGTCATTTAGCAGATGCTTTTATCCAAAGCAACTTACAGATGAGGAAACATTGGAAGCAATTATAACAACATAGACAACAAAATACATAAGTGCATTAAAACTAGTCCATTAAAGCCTAGCACAGTATACAAAGCTAAGAATAGTGAGGTTAGTAATATGTATTATTTTAAATAATTTAAACAAAATTAGGTTAAATCCATCAGCAACGTGTTGACGGAAAAGATGCGTTTTCGATTTTCTCTGTAAAAAATATCATGAATTCATTGCTGCCGAGGTGCGGCGGAATAGCCAGGTCAGTTGATGTCTGTTTATTTGTTAATTTAGCAATTGTGCTAAATAAAAACCTTGGATTGTTTTTGTTGGTTTCTATGCGGTTACGGTGGTGCTCAATCTTCTGTCTGTCACGGCTGCTGTTTTAGAGCAAAACTATAAAGGTGGTTTCCTGCACAGGACCAAAAAATGTTAAAGAAAATTGCACTGACATATCTTAATACACATCAGTGTCATTGCTTTGTCTCAAAATGCACACAAGTAATGTTTTTTTTTGTAAGGCATGGTTGTCAAAACGATTTAAATGTCCTCATTTTATAAAAGGCCTAGTCCTTAATCTAATCCCTGTCTGAGAAACTGCCTTTAAGAGATTTATTAAAGATTGATTTTTTTGGTCAGCATTGAATTGTTTTTTCTCTCATTTCTTTACTGGGAGAAATGTTCTTGTTTTGCAGCAATGCTGTGTAGAAATCAATTGGAATTCATTGAACTGAAACTGTGTTGATGTTGAATAGATGTATGTGGACTGAAGATCTTCTGATGAACTCAGTGTCGTCTTCACTGCTTTGTTGGGTATAAACTCACAGTTCAGCTGCTTCAGTCACTCCATTAAACACAATTCAGAACAGATCATGAGGGTATTATACTGCACTTCATGTTCAGGTTTCAAATATAAATACTTTTCTATCAAGCAGTGGAGATCTTTCATCTTACATGATCTCTCATTGAGTTTGTCATCACGGTTTATTGTTTCACACAGTTTGTAAGTTTTTCTTTTCATAACATTTCAGAAAGTAGGCGGTCATGTAAACAGACACAGAGGTCGTAAGATCTTCTCTCCTGAGACATCAGCGCTGATCTGAAGACAGAAGATATCAACTGGATCTGCAGCACGTCATGGAAACATTGACGAGACATTCATATGAAAACTAAAGTGTCATGTTGTACAGACTCAATGTCATCATGCGACACAATATTCACATGACACCAGTAAATCATTTCACGATCTTCATCATCTAACCCTAACCCTAACTCACACACGTGTTCTTAAGTCTTGAGTAAAGAAACCTTCAGTCGTTATTCAGGATTCATGAGAGAAACGTTTAGCCTTTATTTCCTCACAGCTGAGGTTTTGAAATCAAAAAGCATTTCAGCCATTACAGTGTGCGTGCGTGTATGTGTGTTGTGTGTGTGCGCGGGTGAGAAAACAACTCATCAAACTGTGATGTTTGCAATCAAAAACCTGAAATCTCAAAATGAATCCAGCATTTCTCATGAGCAGCTGTTTTTAAGAGATCTTAGAAGAAACAAACTATGAACAATGAAAGAGAAACCTGTGAGCTTCAGCTTGACGAATCTCTCTCACACATTCTGTCTTTACTGTTATTGTTTGTGGTGAGTGAACAGAATGGTTCTCATACAGTAATGTTTAATTGTGGTTTGTTAGCTCACATTTAAAGGGGTCATATAGCGCGAATACGTATTTTTCTGTGTCTTTGTTGTGTCATAAGTTTCTCAAGCATTTATTAGACACGTAAAATTGCGAAGAAGAAAGTGGCAGAACAAAATATACATTCTATGTCAAAGCGAAGGCTCACTCAGACCTGCCTGAAACATCTCGTGTAACCAAACCCACGCAAATCTACATCAGTTGGAGGTATGATTTGACTAAGACCGCCCAAATGTAAACGCAAGTAAGGTGGGCGGCCCTTTCAATACTAATGAAGAGGAACCTGATGTTCCAAATATGAAAGTGACCTATTTGTCAGTTATGGCGACCTATACCTAAAATGTGACCTCTGAGAGGAGTGAACACACATACTCTGAGATGCTAAACAGTTGCACAGATTGTCAGATCTGGTTGATGTGTTGTCTAGTTTGGACAGGACAGCAGATCTTCTCGTGTGTGTGTTCAGATAAATTTAGATCAGTTTTGTCTTGTGGGATTTCAGATGTAAACAGGAAGAATGTGCTGGAGACGCTGGCATCTAAAAAAAACTGCCTTTCAATCCTGGCTTTCTGTTTCTCAAGGCAAGTTTCAATAATCCAGCGAGGAGAGAGCTGAAGAACATATGTCTGTCTGTGTGAAGAAATGCGACCTGATGTAGTTGTAGTTTCTGTACGGAAGGCCTGCAGACACACAGATATACGAGTATGAACAACACACGTGTCATCTCTTTGTGATGAAGAAAATGGAGCAGAGGTTTCTTTAGGTCTTTTGGTGAACATTATAAGCATCTCATTTCCGTTCATTCATCGGCTGCTTTGTGTTTCCTTCCTGCAGTTCTGCATTTACACAGCCAGAATGTTCTAGAGAATCACTATTGTCTTCTGTTTGTGTCTCAACTCAATCCACACAATAGAAGAGCTTTCCTTTCTTTCCTTTTCATATCAATAATAAAAACATTGACTGCGGTTTCCGCAGATCTTTTCTTTCTCCAAACTTTCTTCTAAATGTTTCAGGTTTGCTTCAGAAAGTCTTTTGAGCTCCTCTCACATTTTAAAACAATCAATTCTCAAATATGTGTGAAACTTTTCCTTCATTATAAAAGCTATTAGAAAAAGAGAAAAATATATTTTTAATCAGACTAGATTTATGTGTAAAGTTCTTGTCGCTGTACAGTGTGTATTTATATTGCTTATATGAAACATGTTTGTGTTGTTCAACATCTGGATTATTCCTTTAAGAACAAATCAAAATAGAAAGAAGGTTTTTTTATGGAGCTTTATCTAAAACAAACAACAACAACAACAGTGTGTGTGTGTGTGTGTGGCCTTGTTTGTACAGTATATCCCAGTGGGGGCTTAAACCTAAATGCACACCAACTCATGGGGACTCGTGTCACCGTGGGAACCAAAATTGAGGTCCTCATGGGTAGAAATGCTTATTTTTGAAAATCTGAAAATGCACAAGATCTTAAGGTTTTATGATCTTAAGGTTTAGGGGAAAAAATATACAATTTGTACAGTATAACAATCATTACGCCTATGGACTGTCCCCACGGAGATAATAAACCAGACATGTGTGTGTGTCTGTGGCCTTGTTTGTGTATCCCGGCGGGGACCTAAACCTGAAAACACACCAACTCATGGGGACTCTTGTCACTGTGGGGACCAATATTGAGATCCTTACGGACAAAAAAGCTTATAAATCGTACAGAACAATATTTTTTGAAGATCTAAAAATGCATCAAATTTTCAATGATCTTTAGGGGAAGCGTGTGTGTGTTTGATGAATTCTCTAAATCTACGTTATTTCATTAAATAATACCTGTACAATACATAAGTGAAAGAGCTTCAGTTACTAATATTCACACTCCTGTGTTTATGATCAAACTGTGTGTCTTTCATTTAGCAGTCGAATAAAAACCTAGGGAAGGTCTTCTGATCTGATTTACATTCAAACAGAAAGTGAATAATCTTCTGTACAGTAGGTGGCACGGGACACTTGCGATGCTTTCAATTTGAATCAGCTGAAATGATTCTGGAGTGAGTGGATGATTCCTGATGATCTCATTTGATAATAAAGTCAATGTAAATTCACGCAGAGACGCGACAGCTGAACGTCCAGGGATTCGCAGCATATGGAGTCTTTGGTCTTTATGCCAGAATGTCGCTTCTTTTACTGCACCAGACCACCAGCACCACCATAGCCAGGGTGAGGAACACGGGTACGAGGATGAGCAGAGCCAGCGTGTCGTCCGGCGGGTCCTCGTGATTCACACGCTCCAGCGTACAGTTGGAGAAGAAGCGTTTGTGGATGTGGATGATGAAATGTTCTACCACTGGATTGGGCCAGAAGCATCCGATGCGGCCCGAGGTTATCTCAGTGCAATAAGAGAAGATGTGGTACTCGCTGAAAACACAACGAGAAAGAAAATGATTAGCTATTTCAATCTATACGTTTGCTTTATGAGACTATCAGTGCATCAGTCATTTCCTTTAGAAGCAGCTCATGTTTCCACAGTTGAATGGATTTGATTTTATGAAACAAAGAATATGTTTTTACAAGAGTCTTTTTACACATTCAGAGAGAGTGTGTGATGGCAAAAATCAGTCACACAGATAGGTTTGAATTATCATCATCATACTCTATCTTCTGAATAAAAGTTAGGGTTAGATCAGAGCCTGCTCTGATCAGAGTTACAAATGATCTGCTTATGACGTCTGACTGAGGTTGTATCTCTTTATTGGTGCTGCTAGATCTTAGTGCTGCATTCGACACCATTGACCACAGCACGCTCATAGACTCGAAGATAATGTGGGCATTAAGGGAATCACTTTGAAATGGTTTAGATCTCATTTATCCGACCGTTTTCAATGGGTTGTCACTCAAATCGCAAGTGTACCACAGGGCTTTATATTTCCTTGAAGCCTCATGAAACACAGAGATTCCATTGAATAGTGGAATGCATAGTTCATATTAAAAACTGTCTAAGTAACAATGTTTTAATACTGAACTCGGACAAAACTGAAGTGTTTCTTATTGGACAGAACAACCAAGAATACTGTTTAACTATTGATGGATGTTCCATAAAACCCTCATCTGCAGCAAAGAATCTTGGCGTTTTATTCCATAGCACTCTCTCATTTGAGAACCAGGTCGCCAACATCTGTAAAATTGTGTTTTTCCATCTTAAAAATATATCTAAACTATGTCATATGCTGTCACCATCAGATGCAGAGAAGCTTATTCATGCCTTTATGACATCAAGACTAGATTACTGTAATGCACTATTAGGTGGTTGCCCTGCAGGCCTATTACAAAAACTCCAACTGGTCCAAAATGCGGCAGCTCGAGTTCTTACGCGTACAAAAAAGTATGAGCATATTAGCCCGGTTCTGTCAACCTTGCACTGGTTACCTATAAAGCATCGTATTAACTTTAAAATCTCTACTTGCCAAAGTTTAAGGCTGCACTAGTTAGATCAACCGGAACCAGGAACACTTCCAATAACAACTGATGCATTTGTTGCATCAGAGAGTGCAGAACAGTACTCTACTCTCAGCCAGTCTTGTCTCATTGTTCCAAGGTAACTAGAGCGGGCAGGATGCAGTCCAAGGTTACCAGAGCGGGCAGGACGCAGTCCATGCCTAGACCTGACAAAAGCTGAGATGATAGCGCTGGATAAAGAAGTACGTGGACACGTCTTCACTACAAAATTTCAGATGCTATTAGATTATTAATGATAATCTTAAATCTAAATGTTTTTTTATTTTGCCTTGTTGTGCAGCCCTGTCGAGCTTGTGCAGAGGCCAGAGGGGAACTGAAATCCCCTGGTTAGTCCTGGTTTCCCTCTGAGGTTTTACTTTCCTCAGTTTTGGGTTCCTCGCCACCGTTTGCATACTGTTTTGCACTGTTTGCCTGGGGCTGCTAGAAAGTTTTATTTAATTAACACTGCGTATAGGAATTTATAGTCTGTCTGATATTTGACCTGTGTTTCTCTCTCCTTATCTTAGGTGTGTGGTTATCGATGGTGGCTGCTGTGTGTGTGCGTGTCTGTCTCCTATGTTTCTGTGCCTTTTTTGTTTTTACTTGTATAACCTTATATGTTTTGCTTATAGTCAATGTTTTCTTGTACAGCTGGTTTGTAACAATGACAATTTTAAAAAGCGCTATATAAATAAAGCTGACTTGACTTGAAACACAACCCACAAATGTATTTAATGTAATTTTTCATATTTTCTATTTTATCTATTGTATTTATTTTTGTTGCCCACAAACCTCATGACATCATAATGGTTTCTAAATGGGAACATCATCAATGGTGTTCAGTGTTGTTTGGTTATTGACGTTCTTCATAATATCTGCTGTGTGTTTTGGCCTACTTTCATATAAAATTCCCCAAACGAATGTTTAATTTTTGGGTGAAAAGGCGAACATTCATGAGATTGGAGTGTGTGATCATGTACAGGCATTAAATGAGAATCTCTGTTAGAGTAAAGTGAACCTCCATCAGGACACACGCCTGATAACATCACAGCTCACAAAGTGATTTTGTAATAATGGATCATAATCCATCTGCTGATGTTATCAGTTAGGAGAGACTCGTCCTGACACTGAAATCATGTGAAACGACACCTTTGATGAGCATTATGAACTGAAATGATAGATGAACAAATGTCCTGTTGTCATTTAAACACAGCGCATGAATGTTAAAGAGCTTTTCTCCGATTAGTATGCAATTGATCACATCAGCGTGTTTGAGATGCCAATGGTCCATCGGTGTCACATGATGTTTAATGTTGTATGATGATTTGAAGGAAGACTGTTGGCTTCAGACAGATCTGGAAAAATCTCAGTAATTGAGTGACCCAAACAAACACCTCATCTGATGTTCATCACATCTCCAACACCACTTTCTACTGACAGAATCTGAGATTGTCTGATTATTATGACAGGGGTTTCGTAACATTACAACCCATCAGAATTAAACTTCTGTGTTTAATGTGAATGAATCCCTGATGATGTCATGATCAGGTTTAATACAAAACAGACATGACATGATCTAACATGAATCAACATTCTAAACACCTTCCAATAATAAACATGTTTATTTTAGACAGCTTACTTCACAAGTTAAGACGGTTCCAATGGATTGTTAAAGTCTAAATAAGCATTTGTAATTTATCATTGTTTTATGTTGCTTTTAGAGTAGAAATACATTTGTATTAATAATTGTGAAATAAAGAAATCTCTTAACACTCCTACATTATTGAGAATGTCATATATTTTGAATTGTAATATTTTAAATACAATTCTTGTTACATTGTTGTTATTGAAAAATAAAAATTCAGTCATGATTTTCTCGCCCTTAGATTGTTCCGAACCTGTATAATTTTCCCAAACAGATCTCGTCCCCCCTTGACTCCCAAAGTATTTTGTTTTTCTACAATGGCAGTAAATGAGGGATGATGTTGTTCCAAATATCTTTGTGTTCAGCAAGTTTGAACAATCTGAGGGCGAGTAAATGATGACAGAATTTTCATTTTTGGGTGAACTAACCCTTTAATGTACTATGCATAAAACAAGAAAAGAAAAGATGGGGTTTTCAGGAGGCAGAGCAACAGCTGGGTTCTTATCATGAAAATGTGTAAACAAGCGTTTGGAGGATGTTTATGATTTCAGTTGATGTTTCACAGAGTGAATCTGTGGAAACGTGATGAAGAATGTCACACTGAACTCTCAGAGTTCCTGGAACACGTTCTCTCACAAACTGTTTTATAAATATGTGCAAATGACTCGAGGGTGAAAAACATGAAATACAGTACGACACAACACAATACACACAAATCAGAACCTTTCATTCAACACGCCTGCTTATGATATAATATAATAATGATTCAATCTACTACACTTTTATAAAAACATGATGAGTTATCATTACCCTATGAAGTGTGTGAGGTTGCATCTGTCTTGCGGTGTCACGTGATCCATGTGTGATTTGAATCGAGCTCCACACGTCTCCATCTCCAGCAGCAGAAGCGAGTGGTTACAGTCATGATGATGCTGATGTGTTAAGGATAAATCCACACTGTCTGTGGCTGAAGAATCACAACACGACATCTCATCTTCAGTCATGACATCTGTGTATATATACTGTATCATCATTCATGAGACACGCTCACCTGACAAACCCCTCATCACCAGCAAACTCGCTGCTGACAAAAACACAATGACAAGTTTCAAAAAAACGTTCACATATCATCTGGTTGCCTCTGTCAGCTGTCAATGGCAAATCATCTCTTGATGTGACATTATATTGTGTCTGTCACTTACAGGTAGCATCATATACACACACTTTCATTCATTCAGAGAAGCATGAATATGAGTATTACAGTTTTTCTCAATTGTTTACACACATTTTCTGAAAGCATGCCTCATACTCTCAAAACTCTACACACAAATAATAAAACACAAACACAATGGGCAAAACCCCTCTATTCTCCAGCAAAATGAAACCACATTCAAAACAATGTTCTTTCTTCTCAAAATGGTATTCTGTTTTCAAATGACAAACACAAACCATCATATGAATAAACATTTATAAGAACCAGTTGAACACTGATGTGCTCTTTATAAAACACTATAATGAATGTAAAACACTTCTCCGTTCATCATAATGACTTTGCTCTTTATATGGTTCAGTGTTACACTTACTACAGACAGTACATACATAAGTGTCTGTGTGTTGTAAAATATTTGTAGTATATATAAATATATATATATATATATAAAATAGTTTTTATAGTCAGAACACACAAATACACGATAACAAATATATTTTACAGTTTTTCTCAGTTGTTTACACACAAATATTGGTACTTGAGACACAATGACCACAACATGTAACTCATTCACCAACCCCCTGAACCAATTCTGCTAAACTACAAGCACAATTCCTGCTTTACACTCACATTGTAGATCTAAAACACACTTTTTTCAAAACACTACACACAATTCTCTGCATTTGGCACAATTTTCGGGCAGAAAAATCTCTTGTTTTCACAAGGAACACACTGCCATTCAAATATGAACACTGACTCATCACATGTGTAAACACCTGTCACAAACGCCTATACCCTTCTCCAAGCTATGGAAGACACATGTGGAGATATAACAGCTGATGCTTTTCATGACTGGACTGAGAAACATTGCTTGTGATGTGGATGAGGTGCTGTGGTCAGACCCAAACCCAAGAGAAGATGCAGCATAGTTTTTTACTGTTACTGTATACAGTCAATTCTTCTGTTGTTTTGTATGTACACCACTGTATGTGCCACTTTGCTTTGGTTGGGATGTACACTGTACATTGTTTTTGTTGGAAAAATTAAATATATTTGTTATCGTGTATTTGTGTGTTCTGACTATAAAAACTATTTTATATATATATATATATATTTATATATATTTCCCTTTCTGTCGGTCTCTCGACGTTGTGTCGAACCGACAGATGGGGTTCGCCCCTGAGAACCTATCATCTTCTGACTATTTTGAAAAGGCCAATGAAATTGGCGAATGAAATTTGCATGCCGGGCTCCGCCCCCGGATATCCGGGTATAAAAAGGGAGCCGGCGTGCTCAATCATTCACCTTTTGTTCTTCGGAGCCTTCGCATCTGATGACATTCTTCGAATTGCCAAATTCTACGACGCGGTGCAGCAGAGATTCCCCTGGGCGTCCTGGCAGTTCCTGAGGTATTTTTCTAAAAGAGCAATTTCCTCAGCGTGGCATTGCCCGCTGATCTCTTGGGTGCAGTACACTCATCGAGGACGGGGACGGACACGGTGGTTGCCGCAGGTGTTCGGGGGTCCGACCACTGTGGCAGCCTCGTGGATTCGTCCTGCCCGCACTGCGCGCGGATGGATATTCAGACGTTGCGTCACTGCGGGCGGATGGCTATTCAGACGTTGCGTCACGGTGGCTGTGTTCTGTAAGATCCAGCCAACACCTCGTTTGCTTCCCGTTCTGTGACCGCAGCGGCTAAGGCCCTGCCGTCAGCGGCGGCGAGCAGCGAGGGTGATGTGGGGATTATCGTGAGCGTTAATCCGTCAGCCGGCCGGCTCGCGGACCATTCGCGCCCCGTCTCGCTTGTTTAGCAGTTCCCCAAGGATGGTCCTAAGCCATCTTATTCCTCAGCCACGCGCTCGGACACGAGCCGTGGAGATGAGGTGTTTCTTGCAACATCGGAGCGCGACCTGCTGACATCAGACTCTGGCGATTCCCTGAAACTCCCTCCCTCGGGAGGTCGAGCACAGGTGAGAGCAGACGTCAAGATGTCAGCCATGCTCGCTCGGACCGCCGTGAGTGTCGGATTGCGGTGCGCCGCAGCCCTGGCGCTCGCGGCTGGGTACTTCGCACATTGGGCCCGGGCGCGACTCCAAGCCGTGCCCGGCTCAAGTGGCAAGTTTTACCGAGCTGCATAAGGAGTTCAGTAAGACCTGGAGCGCCCCTTCGGCGCGCTTCCGTCTAGCTGACTCTATCGCCCTCTCTTCCCTCGGGGCGGGGAGGCAGCCACCTGGGGAGCTTGACCTAGACTCACCGTCCAGGGCATGTAAGGTCTCGACATCTCTGGTGTTGAGGCTGGGACCGACCCAAGTAGTGCCGCTGCCGACTGGCCCTCCGGGGACCACGGTGGCGGTGCAGGCTGTGTCGGACGATGTCCACATAAGTGGCCCGGAAAGACGCCTCTGACTCAATCTTGCGCAGGTGGGCGATGTCGAGAAAGGCCACTTTCCCGACTCCCCTCTCGCAAGGTCGGCTGATTGGTGGCGCTGTCAAGGACTGCTCCAGCAGCCTTTTGACAGTGTAGAAACAGACCGGCCTGCTGTGACCCGGCCGCCTTTCGGCCGTTGAGGTCTCGCACGTGGTCTGCCCCAGCAGCCCCGGCCTTCTCCAGCGTCAACTCCGGTTCTGGTGCCCCCGCAGGTGGCCCCCCCGGAGGAAGACGTCAAGAGAAGGACCACCTAGAGAGATTGAACCATCGGGCCCGACGCAGCATTGGTAGCTGGATGGTCGGACTGGGGCGGTCCCTGCCGCGTCCCAACACCTTCTGGGCCCCTTCGGGGGCCTAGTGCCCGCCTTCTCACAAGGAGAGGTCTCTCTCTGGGTCCCACTTGCAGCCGCTCTCACCCTCTGAAAGATGGTGTTCGGCAACTTGACGTTGCATCGTGGCGGCACGCAATGGCAAGTATAAAGCACCCCTCAGCACTCTCGCTTCGACGGTGCGGCGAGCTGCGCCATCGCCTGGTAGGTGATTTATCGGAGCTGTTCCCCCCGGGTGGGACCAGCACTGCTAGTCATTGAACCAACCCCCGCGGGTTGATGAAGCAGATCGTAGCCCCCCCTGTGAGGTCCCTGGGTCCTTGGTTAGCATTTCAAACCATCACGGTGGCTGGGAGTGTGGTCCGTCTAGGCATTCGATCCAGTTCGCCAGACCTCCGCCGGACTTCGGGCATCCTCTTACCTCAGCAGAGGCAGGGATGTTCCCGTGCTCCAGGCCGGGGCTGCCACCCCTCTGGCGAAGGCGATCGAACCGTCCCCTCGGCCGAGATGTCCAGTGGCTTCTACAGCCGCACTTCATCATCCCCAAAACCAGGGGTCGCTGCATACCTTGAGCAGCACCTTGCAAGGGTGCCGTTCAGGAGGCGCAGAAGCGCTTCCTGGTGTGTGTCAGACGCCAGGAGTGGTTCATGACAACTGACCGCATTCTCTCATGTCCAGTCCCCTCGGCACTGTCGAGGGGCTGGCATGTCAGTAACGGGTCAGCCGGGAAAAAGAGCAGCTCGCCCTGGCGCAGAGCTCCCCTTTTCCTGGTAGAGAACTCAACACTGTCTCCATGACGACGTGCTCGCTCTCGAGCAAACACAGTCAGTGAAGAGATGCTTGAACTTTCAGGCAGCAGCCAGCGGTCCCCTGAAATCAGTTTCAGAGGCTCCTGGGCATGGTGTCCTCTGGGGTGGCCTGTCCCCCTCGGGTTGACGCACATGGGACCGCGACAGCACTGACTACAGAGATGAGTTCCCTGGAGAGCGTGGCGCACTGGCAGTAGGCATATCGTCATTACGCCTGCTGCCGTTGCATCCTAACCCTGGGCAGGTCTTGAGGCCGGTGGTGGTAACGACAGACGCCTCCCTACGGGGTGCGGGTGCGGTGTGCAACCGGCGCGCAGTGTCGGGTCGCTGGACGGGCCCCCGCCTGCGTTGGCACATCACTGCCCTCAAGTTGCTAGCTGTCCTGCTTGCACTGATGAGGCTCCGGCCTCTCGTGCAGAGCCAGAAAACTGGCCCGGACAGCACGACCGGTGTAGCGTACTAAACCTCAGGGTGGCATTCGCTCGCTGCAGTCATCGCAACTCGCCCAAACGCCTCCTCCCGTGGAGACAGCAGGTGGCAAAGCTCGTCAGTTGACACCTCGTGGGAAGTGACGACTCCACCCCTGCGGGCCGGCTTGGGTGTGGTTTGTGCGGGCACAGGTGGACCTGTTGCCTCCCTGAACACCACCCAGTACTCCTGGGCACTCCCTGGACGAGGCCCCCCCCTCGACACGGAGGCCCTAGCGCGCAGCTGGCCGCGGGACAAGCGGAAGTACGCTTCCCCCCAGTGAGCTTCATTGCGCAGGTCCTGTGCATGGTCTGGGAAGGGAGTATCAAGTGCTGCTAGTTGCGCCTACGGGCCCAACTACACTTGGTCCTCGGAGCTAATACTCCTGACGACAACTCCCCCTGGCCAAATCTCCTGGCGAAGGGCCTACTCGCAGGGGATGGGCACGTTGTGGCATTCGAGCCGGATCTTTGGGTCTGGCTCCTGGATGGGACGAGGAGTTCCTGGATGATCTACACCCCACTGTGGTGGAGGCTATCACTCAGGCAAGGGCCATGCCCACAAGGCTGGATGCCTTTTAGTGGCGCCCCTTCTCGTCCTGGTGCTCTTCTTGAGGAGAAGACCCGCGGAATTGCTCGCTCAGGAACGTGCTGTCCTATTGCAGGAGAGGCTGGGGAGTAATCTCCCCTTCCATATTGGAGCGTGGGTACCCGCTGTCGCGGTTATCACGTACCAGTTGCTGGTGAGCCTCTGGGGCGGCATGACCTGATTATTAGGTTCCTCTAGGGCGCGAGGGGCTAAGGCCTTGTCCGCGCCCCGTACCCTCTTGGGACCTTAAGGTGGACCTTTGGGTCCACTTTTTTCGGGCCCTGCGGAGAGCCCCCTTCCTCGTTCTGCGAGGGGGGTTGGCTCTCCTGCTGGGGCTCGAGTCCATCCAGAGGGTGAGGCACCTGCAAGCATTCCGTGTCCACCGATTGCCAAAATTCAGGCCCGGTGACTCTCACGTGATCCTGAGACCCCGGCCGACTTACGTGCCCAAAGTTCCGCCGCCCCCCTTTGGGAACTAGGTGGTGAACTTGCAGGCGCTCCCACACCGGGAGAAAGACCCAACCTGTACGTGGGGTGTCCAGTAAGCGCATTGCGCCTCTACTCGAACCACACGGAGGGCTTCAAGGCCCTGAGCAGCTCTTGTCTGTTATGGAGGTCAGCAACGGGAGTGCTGTCTCCGAGGAGAGTTGTCGCGCTGGATCGCACACGCCGTCACTACGGCGTGCCGATCCTAGCCCGTGCCCATTTGAGTGACGGTACACTCCGCTCAGGGTGTGGTCTCCTCGTGGGCATCGGCTCAGTGCACCTCTCTGGCAGACATCTGTAGAGTGCGGGTTGGGCTAAGCTATACCTTGCAGAGGCTTACAACCTCCGTGGGGAGTCGGCAGCTCGAGTCTTGCCAACAGGTGAGACCAGCAGTCGTAGGGCGTACGCCTGCGCATAGCGCCATTCCCCTTCTTAGGTGGATCAGTGCGCTATGGGCTGCCTCCCTTCTTTCCCCAAGGGTGAAGAATAGGCAGTCCGTCCATCCATCAATAAGCACTCAGGGCGGCGGGCTCGGCGGAGCAGCCCTGCCGCCTATGGCCGGGTATCAAGCTGAGTTATTACATATAGCTCTAACCGGACCTAGTGCCCCACACGTAGTAACCCCCCACTAAGGTGGTTCCGTCTGAGATGTCATCATGAGATGGTTCCCCGCGTGGCAACCCATGACCTCCCCCAGGTGGACATCCACCTTGCGGCATTCCGCACATACCTCCCATGAATTCTCCCCTATTTGGTGAGACCATGTTGGTGTCTCCACTGTATTCCCCCCATGGTGGGAAGTGGTCTCCGTAGCGCACGTCCTCATTGAGGGAACAGCGCTTACCCAGTAGCCCTACAGTACTGGACGGCTTCTCATTTAGAGAACAAGGCCTCCGTCTGTGGTGGCCGAGGGCAGGGGCTACTCATCTTTGCCAAAAGCTCTGGGAGCCCCTGCCTGCCCACTGGAAGGTTACAAATTTCGCGATAGCGCTCACGTGTGGCTCGCCCAGGCCGGTCAACGTCGCTT
Source organism: Barbatula barbatula (assembly GCF_947034865.1). Lineage (NCBI taxonomy): Eukaryota > Metazoa > Chordata > Actinopteri > Cypriniformes > Nemacheilidae > Barbatula > Barbatula barbatula. The sequence continues at coordinate 241,806 of NC_136786.1, forward strand.
CACTAGAGATTGTGACGCGGCTTAGTGCTGTGGCGTTTCAATAGGAACCCCATCTGTCGGTTCGACACAACGTCGAGAGACCGACAGAAAGGGAACGTCTCGGTTACGTATGTAACCTCTGATCCCTGATGGAGGGAACGAGACGTTGTGTCCCTCATGCCACGACAATAGCCGTCCGCTGCAGCGATCGTGAGATGCTCTCAGGCTCCTCAGCACAAAAGGTGAATGAATGAGCACGCCGGCTCCCCTTTTATACCCGGATATCCGGGAGCGGAGCCCGGCATGCAAATTTCATTCAATTGTGCCAAATGCAGAGAATTGTGTGTAGTGATTTGAAAAAAGTGTGTTTTAGATCTGCAATGTGAGTGTAAAGCGGGAATTGTGCTTGTAATTTAGCAGAATTGGTTCAGGGGGTTGGTGAATGAGTTACATGTTGAGGTCATTGTGTCTCAAGTACCAATATTTGTGTGTAAACAACTGAGAAAAACTGTAACAGCACTGTCCTTCACACACCAACAGCCTGAAGACAAACTTATAATTATACACACACGAAAGAGAGAGAGAGAGAGAGACAGAGAGAGAGAGAGAGAGAGAGAGAGAGACAGAGAGAGAGAGAGACAGAGAGAGAGAGAGAGAGAGAGAGAGAGAGACAGAGAGAGAGAGAGACAGAGAGAGAGAGAGAGAGAGAGACTTGACTTTTAACACACTTTATTATACCATATTTGAACAATCAATACATATTAGAAAATTAAAAGGATCTTAGTAGAGGGCAATAAATAGATAGAAAAATAAGTAAAAAAATAAAGCCGGAGCAAACAATTTAACCATCACCAGTTAAACACACTTTCTCCATCCTCATCAAGAGTCAGTAAGGCCCCGTTTATACACCATTTAAACTCAAACTCATGTAGGTTATCCATCATTTGAAAAAACCTGTGCTCCACTCTTACTCTGGATTCTACCAAAGCAGTAAAGAACTGACAAAGATTTATATCCCGTCCTTCCACCATCAATCTGCATGATTTCCAAATAGCTAATTTAGCTTGTCCGATAAGGAAATTAGCTACAGTGCACTGCTGTCTGTGTGCTTTTGAATACCTGCATCCAAAAATAAATAGTGTCTTGTTAAAACCAAAACCTAAATCCCCAATTAACTTTTGGAGCAATGTAAATAATGGATCCAGTCTAAAACAGTCAGTAAACACATGAAAAACAGATTCTGGTAAAGCACAGAAAGCACAAGATGACAGCACATCCAGGTTAAATTTGGCAACATGAGCATTAGTGGGTAACACACAATGTAATATCCTCCACTGCAAATCCCCAGATCGTTTTGGGAGGGGATTCTTATAGAAAAGCCTCCAGGAAGGAAAAAGATCGTCCGAGACTTTTAAAAAATCTCTCCATTTTGTGTCAGCTCTATCCTTAATCGACTCAAAATAGTCTACTTTAATGCATGCTTGGTAGAGATCTTTCTTTCCAGCCACCTGAAAATCAAGCTCTTTCAGCTTATTTAAATTCAGCAGCTTTCCTACCCGCTCATCTTCCGAACAAACCTTGGGGGACACGAATATCCTAGGAAAAGAAACTTTGGAAGGACCTCCAGACAGAAAACAGTTTATAAACACAAGAAGTGTGTTTGGAAAAGCTGCTTTCAGCCTGCCTATAATCTGTTCTGTTATCCTAACTGATCTGAAGCCAGTCTGATTACAGATATCCGCCATTGACTTCCATGTTTTAGTAGGAATATCAATCAGATTAACAACTTTGTTCAGTCCTTTTGCCAAAAATCTTTTTACAATGGTATTGGATTTGCAAATATCCTCACTTAGAAGTAGGTTATAAAACAAAGGTTCATCAAGCCCAAAGTGATACTTCTCATGCCTGATCAGCTTGAAAACTGTCCACGAGTTTAACACAGCAGCGTAGTAAATAACATCACTTGTAGATTTTCCCTCATAAGATGACATTAGAAAGAGTTGTCTATCAAGACAGAGCCCCCCAAAAGTTCTGAGTAATGCTAAACCAAACACCACCCATGGCTTGAAATGAACAGGATATAGCAAGTTCTGCGCAGTCTTCAGTCTCATGGCTTTTACTTTGGCTATTAAATTTATCAACCCTTGCCCCCCTTCATTCACTGGCAAATAGAGAGTTGCGGGAGGAAGCCAGTGGAAACCACCCCAAAAAAAATCAACAAAAGTTTCCTGTAAATGTTGCAATAAAGCTTTTGGTGGGTCAAGCACATTTAAACGATGCCACATCATAGAAGCTGCTAAGTTGTTAACAACAATCACTCTTCCCCGGTAAGACAATTTAGGTAGAAGCCATCTCCACCTCTGTAATCGGCCAGAAACTTTTTTCAAAAAGGCCATCCCAGTTTCTCTGAACATACTGGTCAGACCCAAAAAAAAACCCCCAATATTTTTATCCCCTCCAGACTCCAGGAACAGTTTTGAGGGAGTGCTGGTGGGCCCCCATTCTTCCATTTACCTATTAAAAAGGCTGCACTCTTTTGCCAGTTGATTCGAGAGGACGAGGCTTTTCCATAGACTTCCAAAGAGTCACTTAGGATTCCAACATCTTTAGCAGATCTGATAATGATGGTAACATCATCTGCATAGGCACTGAGCTTAGCAGTTATCAGCTCTGAAGTAGATGGACATACTGCTGAAATGCCCCCCAGCTTAGTTCTAAGTGTAACCAGAAGGGGTTCGATTGTGATGGCATACAGGATTCCTGAAAGGCCACACCCCTGCCGTATTGCCTCTGCTTACCCTGAAAGGTCTAGTAAGAGAACCATTAATTTTTAGCATGCTGTATGTTTCAGTATAAAGCAGTTTAACATAGGCTATGAGGGAAGGACCAAAACCAAACGCCTTAAGGCATTTGAAAAGAAACCCATGATCGACACGATCAAAGGCTTTCTCTTGGTCCAGGGAGACAAAACCAATGTCTAGATTATTTACCCTGCCAAAAGAAATCAAATCCCTAATCAAAAAAAGATTATCGAAAATAGTTCGTTCCGGAATGCAGAATGATTGGTCCACATGAATTACTGAGGATATGTGGTGTTTAATCCTATTAGTTAGGGACTTTGAAAGTATCTTATAATCGACTCCGAGTAAAGAGATGGGACGCCAGCATCGAATATCCTCAAGGTCACCCTTTTTGGGTATAAGGGTGATGACGGCTCTCCGCATGCTCAATGACAGTGTCCCATTTTCAAAGCATTCCATAAAAACTGAGAATAAATCCATTCCGATGATATGCCAAAATTGTTTGTAAAATTCAGCATTAAGTCCATCCAGGCCTGGGGCTTTGCCAGAAGACAGCTCTTCCACAGCTGCAGATAGTTCATTAAAAGTCAATAGTTCATCAAGATTGGATTTCGCCGTCTCTGAAAGATGAGGTAAGTCTCGAAGCAGGAGTTCCGCTCCATCTTCATCACAGGGTTCAGTTCTATAAAGATCCTCGTAAAAAGACAAAGCGAAAGTGATAATTCCATGTGTATCAGTAACTCTCTTGCCCTCTGGAAGTTTCAGGCAGTTAAGAACTTTCCTATCCACAACCTTCTTTTCCAGGTTGAAAAAGAATGACGTTGGAGCATCCATACTGTTAGAGGACATAAATCTTGCACGAATAAGCATGTCCTGGGCTCTTTCCTCCAGTATGTTTCTCAAAAAGCGTTTATTCCGTTTTAAGACTTCAGTAGTATTAACAATGTCCCCATCGATATTGAGTTGAAGTATTTCTTGTTCAAGTTGTGCCATCTTGCTGTCCAGGATGCTTTTATTATAAGCAGAGTAACCCTGGCAGAACAGTTTGATCTGAACTTTGCCGATATCCCACCACTGGCTCAGGGATTTGTAAAGCATTTTTCTCTCTCTCCAGATCTCCCAGAAATTAGTGAAAGCGTGCACAAAGTTGTGATCTAGCAATAATCTATTATTAAATTTCCAATAAGAATTTTTAAACGTGCTCTCCGAGGTGATGAAAACAAAAGACAGGAGGTGGTGATCAGACAAAGCAGTAGGAATTATACAGGTATTAAGGCATTTGTCTCTTATGCTCTTCTGAACATAGATCCTGTCCAGCCTTGCTCCAGAT
>NC_136786.1:246115-353615 GCF_947034865.1 Barbatula barbatula
AGAATTCAGATGTCCTTAAAGATGGCTGAGCTCGATCGGTTTACGCAGGGACGTGCACAGGAATTTTGAGGGGCAGTTGCTCTGACCTGAAAAAAGGGCAACCCCCACCCCCCCAAAAAACCTCACAGTCTATATGAAGGACTGAGAATAACAGGGTCTTTATTAAAAAATATATATAAAGAAGTAAAACACTGAAATACAGCACTCAATCACCTTATCTAGTACTAATAATAACACAGAAAAACATGACTCCCTGAAATATCTCTCCTGAATCCGCCTCTCTTCAGTGGGCATCTTGGCTTCAAACATTATCCAAAATAGTGATAGGATTTAGGCATTTAACCATTTAGAATAAAATAATTAATGTGATGCATTGCTTCCATCATTCATTCTTCTTGCTCAAACGAAATGTGAGAAACTAACTATCAGCAGACATGTAGCTTAGTTTTACCTAATGCCTACCTACCAAAACAATAGTAGCAGGCTGCTTGTCTGCAAGCTATCTGTCTTATTATTTAGGCTAAACGTGGCAAACTCAGCCTGGATTTATGAAGATTTTAATTCATTTCACAAAACTTGATGATGATGATGATCGTTCGTTTGTTATACATCACAAATTCACCTTTTCTGACAACGCAATAGTGGCCCTTTCCATAACACCAAAAAGGAGGACACTTTGCAGCATTAAGTGAGGCAAGAATAACTGCATAGGACTCTGGTGTACTCGCAAGTCGCAACTACAATACAATTGTGTGCATCATATCGCCTACTCTGTTTTTTCAAAAATTGTCTGGCAATGAATATTTGACCTAAGCTTAAGGGAAGATGTACCTGCAGCTCGTCGGTTACTTTTGTTTTTCTGTGCTGGCATGTCGCAGGTTCCTTGACTACAAACGTCCACTTCACAGCGACATCCATGAAAAGTGTCTCTACAGCCTTTTTATATAAAGTTGTGCTCTTTTGTCCATTCCAGATTAAATGAGGTTTCAGCAAGTTACCGTTATGATGTGACGAAGCCAGCATGTGGACTCCACTTCCACGTCGTGGAGGCTTGTTTACGTTTTTAACCAATGATATATCAGATATTTATTTGACACCTCTTTCAGCCAATCATTTGTTTGACTGGAGATCTTACGGCGTCAGACGCTATACTGCTGAGTCCCAATAAATGTTCTAAAGCGGGTTTTGTTTAGGCCGATTCAACACAAAAGAAGGACAAATGAGTGTCCGGTTTGAGGCTGCCACGGACGCGGGGGCTTAAAATCCAGACGTGTGGCGTTGAGTCGTATCACCCGATAACCGTGACAATCTCCTTCTAGGGCCGCTCATGCAGGCTCAGCTCAGGTGCCGGTCACGTGCAGTGCTGAACCCATGTAAACAGAGTTCGCCCTTCCTCTTCTGACTTTCACTTTCGTTGCCCGAATACGGAGGTTCGCGTTTTTTTATCTGGACTTATGTGAAATTCTGCATTCATTGTACATGATTTATTTTCCACCTCGAGAGGGCAACGTGAGTCGAGAAGGGTATATGGGCAGTTGCCCGGGCAACCTGAGCAACCCCCCTGTGCACGTCCCTGGGTTTACGGGTCATAGTGTGGATAACGGAGGAACGAGGAGGCATATTGAGAAGCACCTCAAGAGGCGAAACTCTTCTTGGGGAAGCGCGTCCGCCATTTTGGGGTGAAACCCTTGAGAACTGGCATGGTTTCTAGAGAGCCAAGACTTTTGTAATCGTGTATTTTCATCGTTCAGGTTGAATTCAGGCTTGATGTTTGTTTATTTAACAAAGCAGCTGAAATTTCCATTGCGATAGCAAAAAGCCGATTCGCTTTCACCCCAAAATGGCGGAACAGCAAGGCGCGGGTGTTGCAATGGAACATTATATTGATTTTCGCCTCTTGGTACACTGTTAACGATTTGCTTGTATTTTTACAGTACGTTACTGGCAGCACGGTTGCCAGTAAGTTACTGTATTTTGATTTACAGTGCTGTACTGTAATAGATTACTACAGTACAAAAAATATTGCTGTATAGATACAACACAGTACTTTACTGTATTTTTACTATATTTTACTGCAATTTACTGTAATACCTTTATTGACAAATTACTATTGAATTCGTATTGGCAATAATTACAAATATTATTATATATTTCTTCCCGTGGGCTCACCACGTGCGGGAGGGACCATAGGGGGTCGGTGCATTGTGGATCGGGCGGCAGTCGGAGGAGAGTGCCTCGACAGCCCGATCCCTGGACACGGAAGCTAGCTCTAGGGACGTGGAATGTCACCTCGCTGGCGGGGAAGGAGCCTGAGATGGTGCGGGAGGTTGAGAGGTTCCGACTAGAGATAGTCGGGATCACCTCTACGCATGGCTTGGGCTCTGGAACCACACTCCTCGAGAGAGGATGGACACTTCATCACTCTGGAGTTGCCCATGGTGAGAGGCGGCGGGCTGGTGTGGGTCTGCTTATAGCCCCCCAGCTCTCCCGCCATGTGTTGGAGTTTACCCCGGTGAACGAGAGGGTCGTTTCCCTGCGCCTACGGGTCGGGGTTAGGTCTCTCACTGTGGTTTGTGCCTACGGGCCGAACGGCAGTGCAGAGTACCCGACCTTCTTGGAGTCTCTGGGAGGGGTGCTGGAAAGTGCTCCGACTGGGGACTCCGTCGTCCTACTGGGGGACTTCAACGCCCATGTCGGCAACGACAGTGACACCTGGAGGGGCGTGATTGGGAGGAACGGCCCCCCTGATCTGAACCCGAGCGGTGTTCAGTTATTGGACTTCTGTGCTAGTCACAGTTTGTCTATAACGAACACCATGTTCAAGCATAAGGGTGTCCATCAGTGCACGTGGCACCAGGACACCCTAGGCCGCAGGTCGATGATCGACTTTGTGGTCGTTTCATCTGACCTGCGACCATATGTTTTGGACACTCGGGTTAAGAGAGGGGCGGAGCTGTCAACTGATCACCACCTGGTGGTGAGTTGGATCCGATGGCAGGAGAGGAAGCTGGACAGACTCGGCAGACCCAAACGTACCGTAAGGGTCTGCTGGGAACGCCTTGCCGAGTCTCCTGTCAGAGAGATCTTTAACTCCCACCTCCGGCAGAGCTTCAACCAGATCCCGAGGGAGGCTGGAGACATTGAGTCCGAGTGGACCATGTTCTCCGCCTCCATTGTCGAAGCGGCCACTCGGAGCTGTGGCCGTAAGGTCTCCGGTGCCTGTCGAGGCGGGAATCCCCGAACCCGGTGGTGGACACCGGAAGTAAGGGAAACCGTCAAGCTGAAGAAGGAGTCTTATCGGGCCTGGTTGGCTTGTGGGACTCCTGAGGCAGCTGACAGGTACCGGCAGGCCAAGCGGACTGCTGCCCGGGTGGTTGTGGAGGCAAAAACTCGGGCCTGGGAGGAGTTTGGTGAGGCCATGGAGAAGGACTATCGACTGGCCTCGAAGAGATTCTGGCAAACCGTCCGGCGCCTCAGGAGAGGGAAACAGTGCCCTACCAACGCTGTTTACAGTGGAGGTGGGAGGCTGTTGACCTCAACTGGGGATGTCGTCGGTCGGTGGAAGGAGTACTTCGAGGATCTCCTCAATCCCACCGTCACGTCCTCCATTGAGGAAGCAGAGGCTGAGGGCTCAGAGGTGGACTCGTCCATCACCCAAGCCGAAGTCACTGAGGTAGTCAAGAAACTCCTCAGTGGCAGGGCACCGGGGGTGGATGAGATTCGCCCTGAGTACCTCAAGTCTCTGGATGTTGTGGGGCTGTCTTGGCTGACACGCCTCTGCAGCATCGCGTGGCGGTCGGGGACAGTGCCTCTGGGATGGCAGACCGGGGTGGTGGTCCCTCTTTTTAAGAAGGGGGACCGGAGGGTGTGTTCCAACTACAGGGGGATCACACTTCTCAGCCTTCCCGGGAAAGTCTATGCCAGGGTACTGGAGAGGAGAATACGGCCGATAGTAGAACCTCGGATTCAGGAGGAACAGTGTGGTTTTCGTCCAGGCCGTGGAACGCTGGACCAGCTCTACACCCTCTACAGGGTGCTGGAGGGTGCATGGGAGTTTGCTCAACCAATCCACATGTGTTTTGTGGATTTGGAGAAAGCATTCGACTGTGTCCCTCGCGGCATCCTGTGGAGGGTGCTTCGGGAGTATGGGGTCTGTGGTCCTTTGCTAAGGGCTGTCAGGTCCCTGTACGACCGAAGCAGGAGCTTGGTTCGCATTGCCGGCAGTAAGTCGGACCTGTTCCCAGTGCATGTCGGACTCCGGCAGGGCTGCCCTTTGTCACCGGTTCTGTTCGTAATTTTTATGGACAGAATTTCTAGGCGCAGCCAAGGGCCGGAGGGTGTCAGGTTTGGGGACCACACGATCTCGTCTCTGCTATTTGCGGATGATGTCGTCGTGTTGGCCCCTTCAAACCAGGACCTTCAGCATGCACTGGGACGGTTTACAGCAGAGTGTGAAGCGGCTGGAATGAAAATCAGTACCTCCAAATCCGAGGCCATGGTCCTCAGTCGGAAAAGGGTGGCTTGCCCACTTCAGGTTGGTGGAGAGTTCCTTCCTCAAGTGGAGGAGTTTAAGTATCTCGGGGTCTTGTTCACGAGTGAGGGGAGGAGGGAACGGGAGATTGACAGACGGATCGGTGCAGCTTCTGCAGTAATGCGGTCGATGTACCGGTCCGTCGTGGTGAAGAAAGAGCTGAGCCGCAAGGCGAAGCTCTCAATTTACCGGTCAATCTACGTTCCTACTCTCACCTATGGTCATGAGCTTTGGGTCATGACCGAAAGGACAAGATCCCGGATACAGGCGGCTGAAATGAGCTTCCTCCGCAGGGTGGCTGGGCGATCCCTTAGAGATAGGGTGAGAAGCTCGGTCACCCGCGAGGAGCTCGGAGTAGAGCCGCTGCTCCTCCACATCGAGAGGGGTCAGCTGAGGTGGCTTGGGCATCTGTTACGGATGCCTACTGGACGCCTTCCTCGGAAGGTGTTCCGGGCCCGTCCGACCGGGAGGAGACCCCGGGGAAGACCTAGGACACGCTGGTGGGACTATGTCTCCCGGCTGGCCTGGGAACGCCTCGGTGTCCCCCCGGAAGAGCTGGAGGAAGTGTCTAGGGTGAGGGATGTCTGGGCATCTCTGCTTAGACTGCTGCCCCCGCGACCCGGTCCCGGATAAGCGGAAGAAAATGGATGGATGGATGGATTATATATTTTAGCTAGTTTGGATATAAATCTGTAGTTATTAATATTATAAAACTGCTATACTTGACATTATGAATCAAAAGGCAATCCAGGCAAATTTTTTATTGAATCATTTCATTGAAACAAAAAGTATTAAAACATTTAAAACAGTATTGAAGAATGATGTATTACATTAACAACATATAATGACTATGTACAGTAGTCAACATTTAAAGTGGATCAAAAAGGCGAGAACAATACCTATACTTGTAACTTTTTTGACCCACTTCAAATGTTGACTACTATATATATTACAACATTTAAGTGAGCAAAAATATTCATACATTACATATCAAAACAAACAATAGCAACAAAGTGACAGGTGTCATCTAACACTGGCAAAGAAAACACTGGTCTGTAGTTAAAATGTTCCATTCAAACTGAGTGTCGTGTGTGGCTGTGTGAGAGTGTTGTGTGTGAGAGTGTTGTGTGTGGCTGTGTGAGAGTGTTGTGTGTGAGAGTGTTGTGTGCGGGTGTGTGAGAGTGTTGTGTGGGGCTGTGTGAGAGTGTTGTGTGGGGCTGTGTGAGAGTGTTGTGTGTGAGAGTGTTGTGTGTGGCTGTGTGAGAGTGTTGTGTGTGAGAGTGTTGTGTGCGGGTGTGTGAGAGTGTTGTGTGGTGCTGTGTGAGAGTGTTGTGTGTGTGTGTGTGAGAGTGTTGTGTGGTGCTGTGTGAGAGTGTTGTGTGGTGCTGTGTGAGATAGTTGTGTGTGTATGAGAGTGTTGTGCGGGTGTGTGAGAGTGTTGTGGGGGTGTGGGTATTTTTGTCGAGAACTACATGACCTGCAGTTGTAACTGGACATCCTGGGATGACTTGCTTGGTTTAAAAATGACCAAATCCAGCCAAAATATCAATGGTGAGACTGTAACAAAAAAGCCAAAAATAACAAAATCTGTTAGCCATTCTCTTTTGAATACAGACAATGCCACAGCCACTCTGTGTTCCACGCTTTCATCCTGCTTGGACAACCTATGCCCTCTTGCATCTGGACCAGCCCGTCCATCCCCGTCGGCTCCCTGGTTATCGGATGTACTGCGTGAGCATCGCGCCAGCCTCCGGTCAGCTGAGAGAAAATGGCGCAAGTCAAAAGACCCTGCAGACCTCTCTCTCTACCAATCTCTTCTCTCTTCTTTCTCTGTAGATGTCACCTCTGCAAAAACAGATTACTACCACTCTAGGATCTGCAACTCTCCGGACTCTCGAACGCTCTTCAAAACCTTCTCTGCTCTCCTCTGTCCGCCTGCTCCCGCACCTTCATCGGAGTTAACAGCTGCTGATTTTGCATCGTTCTTCGTAAAGAAAACTACTGCCATCAGCAGCCAGTTCTCTACGCCACCATCTGTCGAACCCGCCCACATCCCTGACACGTGTGTGCTCCCTGCCTTTTCTCCTCTGTCTGAAGCTGATGTCTCAAAGATCATTGGCTCCAACCACCCTACCACCTGCCCACTGGATCCCATCCCCACCCATCTCCTCCAGGCCATCTCTCCAACGGTTGTGCCTGCTCTGACCCACATCATCAACTCTTCGCTCACCACTGGGACATTTCCCACAGCTTTCAAAGAGGCCCGCATCACACCGCTTCTAAAGAAACCCACCCTGGACCCTACACTGCTAGAAAACTACAGGCCTGTCTCCCTTCTTCCCTTCATCGCCAAAGCCCTGGAGCGAGTTGTGTTCAATCAGCTCTCCTCCTTTCTCATGCAAAACAACCTCCTGGACAGCAATCAGTCTGGGTTCAAGACCGGTCATTCCACAGAGACTGCACTGCTCTCAGTCATCGAAGCCCTGAGACTGGCAAAAGCATCATCCATGTCTTCTGTGCTCATCCTACTGGATCTGTCTGCTGCCTTTGACACTGTCAATCATCACATCCTCCTGGCTTCTCTCAGTGTTATGGGTGTCTCTGGAATGGCGTTGCAATGGTTTGAGTCCTACCTCTCGGGTAGGTCATTCAGAGTATCCTGGAGAGATGAGGTCTCCGCGTCCCAACAGCTCAACACGGGGGTGCCACAGGGCTCAGTGCTTGGACCGCTACTCTTCTCCATTTACATGACATCCCTCGGCTCGGTCATTCAGAAGCATGGCTTCTCCTATCACTGCTATGCGGACGACACACAACTCTACTTGTCATTTCAACCGGACGATCCTACGGTCGCTGCTCGCATCGCGGCATGCCTTAGTGACATCTCGCTTTGGATGAAGGATCATCACCTGCAGCTAAACCTTGCAAAAACGGAACTGCTTGTGATCCCGGGCAACCCAAAGATTCACCACAACCTTGCCATTCAACTAGGCTCATCAACGATTACACCGTCCAGCACAGCCAGAAACCTGGGAGTGGTAATCGATGATCGGCTTAACCTCACAAGTCATGTTGCCAGCACCACCCGGTCCTGTAGATTCATCCTCTACAACATTAGGAAAATTAGACCATTCCTATCGGAGCACTCTACGCAAGTCCTAGTCCAGGCTCTTGTCCTGTCCAAACTGGATTATTGCAACGCGCTTCTGGCTGGACTTCCTGCTTGCACAATCAAACCTCTCCAGATGATCCAGAATGCGGCGGCAAGAGTGGTCTTCAATGAACCGAAGAGAGCGCATGTAACTCCGCTCTTCATCAGGTTACACTGGCTCCCTGTTGCCGCCCGCATAAAGTTCAAGGCTTTGCTCCTGGCCTACAAGACCAACACCGGATCTGCACCATCGTATCTCCACTCGCTAATGCAGATCTATGTTCCTGCCAGATCACTGCGGTCTGCAAAGGAACAACGACTAGTGGTACCATCCCAAAAAGGAAAAAAGTCACTCTCCCGTACCTTCACTGGATCTGTTCCACATTGGTGGAATGATCTACCAGCTGCTACAAGATCAGCAGACTCGGTTGCCATCTTTAAAAAACACCTAAAAACGCATCTCTTCCGTCAACACGTTGCTGATTGAGTTTTTCCTAATTCTCTTCCCTTTCCTTCTTAAAAAAACAAAACAAAAAAACCTTACTAACCTCACTATTCTTAGCTTTTATACTGTGCTAGGCTTTAATGGACTAGTTTGATGCACTTATGTATTTTCGTTGCCTATGTTGTTATAATTGCTTCCAATGTTTCCTCATCTGTAAGTCGCTTTGGATAAAAGCGTCTGCTAAATGACTAAATGTAAATGTAAATGTAAATAAGTACAAATTGTGAAGTAAATGGTGAAAGAAAATTCAGTAACACTTTACTATAAGGTTTTATTCCATAACATTTATTAATGGTTTAGATAATATGAACTGACAATGAACAATATATTTTTCAACATTAATAATATTTGAGAATTCATTATGAATTAACTAATGTGAACAGAGATAAATTGATTGATTTAAAAATGTATTGCCAAATGTTAAAATGTATTAACATCCTATGTTAACAAATAGAACCTTATTGTAAGTGTTACTAAAAAGTCAGAAGTAAAACCAGAAACAAATTTGAATAAAAGTTGTATTATAAATACATGGTCAATACTTACAGAAACTCATAAGCCCAGGGTGCAAAAGTGGACCAAACTGTGACGTTAGAGCTGTAAGAAGAAATATATAATGATATGTTACTTGCTGAAATTTAGAAACCATTCTGTTTATTATATACGCTTAAGATAGTCAATCAAAAATGTAGCAAAATGATCATTTAAATGTTTTCCCCTCTATACATTAACATTAAGAGTTCAAATATTTGGGATTGCATTTTCTATACCTTTGGTGTAGCGAAAGTCAATGTGTTTTTGGAAATGCATTTAAAGCTGACAGCGTCATTACGTAAAGGCGGAGTCAGCTGCGCTCTTTAGCAAAGTACGAGCATTGATTTGAGGTGTTGGAAGCAATGTCGCTACAAATATATTGTCATACAAAACTTTTTGGACAACTGAATGTAAAACACAAAGAACAACATATCTGCTTCTGCGGATATACCGTAAATACAGAAATAAGCGCCGCAAACACATTTATAAATCTGTTAGTAATGAAATCTGTATGGATCGCACTCTTCACAGTTAAATATGACGTTTCATTTAGTGTGAAGCAGTTTGGTAGCTGTGTGGGCTACTTTACAGTGACTTTGTTATTTCGTATGAGATTTATTTAGGAGGAATCTTAGTTGAATTGGTCAAAGATTATTTTATTTGAACACAAACGCGAGTTTTTCTATTACCAAATACAAGTCGGTTTACCTAGCTCGCCATTATAAACGAACTTCAACTATTCGACAGAAAATAAACTCACCAAAACCCTCATAAATGGTTGAAATAATCCTATATTCATTAAGTGAGATGTGTAAAACGGGTTTAAGCAGTGGGCTGACTTAGTTTAATTTCTGAGGTAGAAGCAACGTTTGTTGGCGACCATATCTCTCTCATTCCATGTTTAAAACAACACTGTGACAAACTGTTGTGCAAAATACAAAAACAAAATAATTTTTTGTATGAAACACATAAAATAAACCAAACTAAAAACTTACCAAACTGCCAGAAATCGATTATCCTCCTCCAGCTGCAGCCAGGATGGGCTCTGTGGGATTTGACGTGATGACGTTGTGGCACACTTTCGTTACACGTTACAGCAAAGCTACAGCGAGGTTACAGCGAGACCAAAATTTACTGTAAAAGTTTCCCGCTCAATGAAAATTACCCAGAATGCATTATGAGCTGCAGTATTTTACTGTAATATACAGATGCAGTATTGTACTGTGGATTTTTACAGTAATGTGCTGCTAATCTACAGCGACATCTAACAGTGTATCTATACTCTTTGACCCAAGGAACCAAACTATTCATATGTTTTATAATTGTAAGATTCAAGTGTTTATTGTCATGCGCCCAGTGAGGAAGCATGTTTCCCTGAGCAATGACATTCTTACTTTGCTGTCCACAATGAATGCCAATAGGCTACAGTGCAAAGCTATACACACACATACAACGTAAGAAACATAATAATAAAATCTAAACATAGACTATGTATAGGACTATTATATCTATATATGTGAATGTACATGTGGCGAAATTACAAGGTTTGTTAAGGCCGGAAAGAGAGGCTTATGAAATAAAATAGTTCGACTACGCCACCCGGTACATGCCGGGAAAACAATAAGCACACAGGTTCTTGATCGTAGTGGAGTGAGCAAGTAATGAATAAAGAGAATTTAAATAGAAAAATATAATCATTTATTACAATAAACCCAAATAAATTACTCCAGGTCAAAAAATCAAACCTGAATAAGATCGAAACAATGAACAATGAAACAAACATTACATAAGATCGGGCTGGAGAGAGAATGCCAGCAGGGGCCGCTAGTTCTTCCCACCCCACTCAATACACACCTCTCGTAGACCACGGCAATATTTCACACAACGTGATTAGGGAACATTCACCACCGGTCAGCGTCTCTCCACACCGATACAGATTAACTAAATTATAATAAACAAAATACAACTCAATTTACAGAAAGAAATCAAAGAAATAAAAAAGACACAAACCAGTAACCACAAGATATTTCTGCAAGCAAGGTAGTTTAGACAAAAGTGTATTTGTAACAATGAGATTTCCGCACTCCTTTTAAATTACCAAACTTCTGGCAATCCGCGCTTTCGTTGGCAAACCCACGGAAGGAGTGTAACTAGGGCATGCAGACATAAACCGAAGAATACAGATGTATACAACCGGGGACCCGTTTCAGAAAGCAGGGTAAGTGCAAACTCTGTGTAAATTAACCCCAGAAAACGGGATACTCTGGGTTTTCAGTTTCAGAACGCGAGGTATATCAAACCCGTGACCGCGGGGTAAGTCAAGCCCGTTTCAGAAATCAAGGTATCTTATACTTAGAGTGAGTAACCATAGTAACCTACTCTGTGAACCTAACCTGGTCAGGAGCAGGTTTTATTCCACTAACCCGGGGTTTGTTACAATCTCCGCCCCCTTTTAGAAGCGCGAGCGGTGTTGAACTTGCCTTCGCCGTTTGTTTATTCATTCGTTTTCCTTAATCGCGCACAAGTTACACAGACGTCCGTTCATTCAGAGAGAGTTACATTTACGTCGGGAGAGAATATATGGTGAAGCCCCGTTTGGATGTTTTATCATATCCGGAGGATTCTTTATTTGAGCGATACCGTTTTTCTTTACAGTCCATTAAATATATCCACACTCTGCTTCATCCTTACATCAAACCTCACTCGTCGTGAATTAGGCTGATCAAATAAATGTGGTCTTGCTGCCACCTCTGGAATTAAAGACCGCAGTCTCTATAGCGTCTGTCAGTAGAGCGTCTCTGTTGGTCGGGGAGTGACTCTAGCTGGCCTCCGTTACACACAGCTGGAGCAGGGGCAAGAATGGCCAGTTTTCTGTCTTCTACAGCCACAGTGCTCGGTTCTCATGTCCTCATAACTTTCAAGGCCAGTTTATTAAATATATCAAACATTTCCCAGTCAGGCATCCTACTAGCAAGAGCATTTAAACTCACCGGACTGAAGGATGTTTTTATATTTCATTTTCAGCTGCTGCCATGTTCTTTTTATTGCGGAAGGATTGCACCTACATGACAAAAATCGTAGGTATATATGTGTATATATATATACTGCCTCCTATTCTATTGGCGAGAAATAAACGGAGCGCTTTTTGTCACGTGGCGTTGTCATGGTGAATCGTGTTATCTTCGCTCAATTGATGATGTCTTTTTAAAGCCGCGGTGCACGCGCGTAACCCAGAGTAAACTTACTCAGAGTGGATTGAACTCATTGAAACCAGCTGTTCTGAAACAGAAAACTCAGAGTAGTGATTATCTGAGTAAATCAACTCAGAGTTCATATTTTAACTCAGTGTTGCTTGAACCTCCTTATTGAAACGGGTCCCAGAAAATAAATACACATCAATAATCAAACAAAAAAAAAGGAAAATGACAACAGACAATATGCCACGCTGCTGAAAACAGCGAACTTGCTCTCGGCTGCAGACTTCCCGAGCGGGGGAACGAAACAGGCATGAAATGCGTAGCAAGCGTCTTTTAAATAAACATGTTCAAATCGTCAAAATGAAGCCTGGGCAAAGCAGCAGTATAATCATTTCAA
The DNA here is from genome assembly GCF_947034865.1 of Barbatula barbatula. Taxonomy (NCBI): domain Eukaryota; kingdom Metazoa; phylum Chordata; class Actinopteri; order Cypriniformes; family Nemacheilidae; genus Barbatula; species Barbatula barbatula. The sequence goes on from NC_136786.1 coordinate 258,431, forward strand.
CGGGTTTTCACGTCTCCCGCAACAGAACTCCAAGTGCTGAAACCCTTGGACCTGCCTGACATGACACAGAATTAAATACGAGAAACGGTAGGCTACTTAATTAAAATAATTCCTAATACATACCGTGAACAAGTCACAGAGTCATCCTAAATAACGTCACTCGTCCCGGGAGGTCCTAATTACGTACGAGTACCACTAAAACAACGCAAACAGTCAGTCGCTCCTTTAATAATAACCGCCTTCCCACATCACCACAAAACCCACCTGTTAGCAGCCCAGCAACGCACAGCAGCCCGAACATCAATCCGTTAAACCTATCCTGTGTCAACACATACGATCACCTCAGTTACTCATATTAAAGGTAGATATAACGACAATGCGGCCAAACACTCACCACTCATTCACAACAGTGTTGCCCTTTAAAAAGGGGCGGTCCCCGTAAATGACGCTTTCCCAATACTACAACACCAGTCTTTTAAACGCGGTGACCAGTGCTCTGATTGGTTCACCGATCCACATGACCTCGGCCAATGAGCCACCAGGGCCCCGCGTCACCCTGCTACATACAGTATTCACTTATGTGGAAAAAACAGTAGTGCAGTAACATGTGCAACTACACAATAAGAGCAGCAGTAACAGAAGTGTTATAGATGTGTTATAAATAGTTGTCTTGTGGTGATGTTCAAGAATTTTTTATTCCTAAATACCTATATCCAATATCTTAATGGCAGGAATTGTGGCAAAATGTATTTGCCAACTAGCATGATATCGTGATGGCGTAGCGTATTAGATGTTAACACTGAATGTTCATCATTTTTATGTCGCTGCGCATGTCGTGTGAAAGCAGCAAGTGTCACATCGCGCGCATTTGACAGGCGCGTGATTAAAGCTTCAGCGAGCTTTTGATGTTTCTTACATAACTTACTCCTCCCCACCCAGCACCAGACGTCATTTTGACATCTATTTTGGGCTAAATCAAGTCGGCCCGTCCATGCCGTCTTTTAGCCCAAATATCGACGTCAAAATGTGGTCTTTTTTTGGTCCGTCTAAATTGGGTGCAAGTTAAGCCCAAAAATCGACGTCAAAATGTGCTATTTTTTGTCTATCTAAATTTGGTTCAAATTTAGACGAAAATGGATGTCAATATTTTTTTCTTTTTTTGCTCCTTCTAAATTGGGTCCAAATTTAGACCAAAAGTAGACGCAGAATCGTTTTATCTTTTTAAAAGGTCGATTTTGCTTACAATGTTTTTACACATATTGTAACAGATAATGTTAAATAAATATAAAGATATATTTAAACAAAGCGATGGCAAGTGATGGCAAGTTAATGTCAACTATATCACCAGCTAACTTATTTGCGTATCATTGGATTGCTTTAATATTTGCTCTAAGTCCCGTTGTTATTCTTATTGTGTACTGCTAGTATACGTAGAATTCATGGCGGAATCTTCCCAAAATGCAATGCGCAATGACGTAGTTTCGTGAACTCGTGGAGCTGCAGCGCAGATTCATTTTTTAATGCGTTTACTTTTTTGGTCATTTGGTAGTATATCACAATATATAATCGTATAAATGTACAATAAAATATCCCAAAATAAAAAATATATAATATTAAAAACTTCTGTCAGAAGTTCGCATGCCGAGAAGGCGAAGCTAGGGTCTGTGACCATGGTGACTGACCATCGCGCGCACACAGCCCTGACTGACTTCTCTGTTAACACCACGTTTTGCCGTTTTTCTGAGGTAAAAATATTTTTACTTTATTTAAATTCATTCTAAAACATGAGCCCACAACTAAACAAATAACATATTATGTACAAAAGTCTGTTTCGCATGTTTTAAATAGCCTAACTAAAAATCGACACTAACACTGCTGCTCTCCAGTTTATTTCTAATATGCCTAAAAGATGCAGACAGTGGCGGTTTTAGGCACGGGCGAACCGGGCAGTCGCCCGGGGCGGCATTTTTTCATGTCACGTGGGGGGAGGCACCGGCACGAGCAGTAAAAGAAACTCTGGGCCGCCGCAAATCGGTTATCTATTATCTATCATTCATTGTGTGGGGAATTGGCAAATTGGCGCCCCTGTATGATGAAAAGATAAAGGTATGCAACTATAATGTTCTCTCTGTGTTATGATTACTGTACCCATGTTGCCATGTTGTGTGAAAAGACACTGCGGTGTTTAGCCTAGTCGTTAGAGCGCCCGACTCTCATTCGGACAGATGCCGGTTCGAGGCCCGTGCAGGGCAGGTAGAACCGACAGCACTTATACAACAAATTTGGTTTTAAGTCAACAAACACGAGATCTAATTTCACCATAATATTGTGCTTTGCAACAAAACTGTTACAAGTTCAGTTATTATTATGTATTTCCATCAGTTTGGTTAACGTAAGGTCCCGTAATGAGCAAACAGAATTTTCCAATCTGTAGCTAGTTTCTAAGACGAACATAACCTTTGCTATTTATTTGCTACATCACACATGTCATGAATATGAAGGTTTTATGCATGTTTATGACAACTGTCATTAAGTGTCATTCGCTCAATTATGACATTTTTAATGCAAATATTGTTTGTTTGAGTTCTTTGTTGACAACTTTACATTAACCAATACATCTTAACCTGTCATAATTGTCATAAAAACATGACATAGCAGATTAATAATTGAATGTAAGACACTACTTAGCTGGTGTTTCGGAATCTAACCATATTGCCTTAGAGACACTTCTGTACGTGTCACAGTTGTTTTGTTTGACAGAACAAACATTTTACTTGTACGGTCAACAGAAAGTTGGCCATCCCATCGCTCACCCCCTACCAACCACGACAAACAATATAACACACCGGATATAAAGGAACCGGAAGTGAACACAACAAAACACGTGATTACAAATAACCAATAAGAAGATAAATGAATTAAGGCCACTACAGCTGTCATGATTCTGCCTAATCTTGTCTTGGTTTTCTGGTCTAGGGGCAGAATCATGACAGACCCACGTGTTTTATGTGGAGAGAAACATACGTTCAATCAGGACATGATATGTGTTCTCTCCAGTCTCGTCATTGGCCCCGCCCCTCTCGTTCCTAGTATTGCTTTCCTCCTGTGTCTCATTACCCACACCTGCCCATTGTTAATTATCCTTTGTCTGTCTCCCTATAAAACATCCTCGTGTTCATTGTCCTGTGCTCGTTCATTGTATGTGGTACGTGTTTCCTGGGATGTACTCATATGCCAGTCTTGTTACCGTGTACCTGAAGCCGTCTCAAGTCAAGTCTTAGTGTTTGTATTTGCTAGTCCTGTCGAGTGTTAGTCTTCAGTTTGTAGTGTTCGTTATTGTGTACTGTCTTTTACCCCCTCGTGGGTGTTTGTTTTCTGTTTTATTATTTATTAAAGTCTTTTGTTAACCCCTTCATCCCGTGTCTGCTTGCACCTGGGTTCTTCCCTTACCAGTTCCCTGACAACAGCTGGGTTAACTGTCATATTGGTTTTGACATTGGCTGTCGTGAGGCCATTATAACTGTCATGAATCTTTTTCTGACCACCTTTTTTCCAGTGGTACAAATTGAATGTCAGTAAAATATCATTAAGTGTTAACACTCTGTTATAAAACAATTTGACAATGTCATGTATACTTTTCTTGACCTCAACTACAGTGGTACAATTACATTTTAATGACAAATTCAATTTGTACCACTGTAGTTTAGGTCAAGAAAAATATGACATAATTTAGTTTTTTTGAGGGGGGGCGCAATTCAATGTAGAACCGCCACTGGATGCAGAAGATAGTGAAGTCAAAACGGCATTAATTGTTTCAATTTCTCTATTTATTTAAAATACGAGACAGTGTTCCACAAAATAACAAAACAGGAAAGTAAAACAGCTTATATTGTGAGTTGATGGAAGTCGCGGCTTACTTTTAACTGAAACAGAGGATAAAGACATTTATTGTATTGGCTACTACGTAGAAATAAACCATGTATCAACTCTAATTACTTTTATGCAGTGAAAACAACACAAGTGTATCTTTGTCATTACAGATGCAGTCTGTGGGACAGCAAGGCTGCCGAACACACGATAACCAAAGCCGTGGGAGACCTTAAACATGCCCCTGATGATCTGGCGGTTGTATTTATTTTGGTTTATAATCGATTTACAATTATTTGTATGTAATAATAATAAATGTTTTGTTGTTGCTTATTTTTTTGTCAGTTGTCTTACTTTAGAATTATAATAATGTATGATGAAATAATGAATTTATGCTTAATTCAAGTCTAAAAAATACCACGACTTTACCTTGACCAAATTTAGTCTTAAAACGGACGTCTTTTTAAAGGCGTCTTTATCAGTCCCAGTTAAATAAAGATTAAAATAAATGAGTGGTGATTGAATTGTTTTTTGTAAACCTCTGTGTATGACTAGTCATATGTTTCAAGAAGGTGGAGGACCTGTTTCTTGCACCAGTTAACTTACCGTAGCTTCGTTTATGCCTCTAAAATAAGTTTGAATTTTATGTTGAAAAAAACCCCACAACAACCACATTTGGACTATATCTAGACCATATATAGAGGTCCTGTGTACGTCAATACTGGACGTTCAGTAGACGTTGAAAAAAAGACGTCATCTGGACGCAACCCAAAATGGACGTGCAAAAATGACGTACAAAAGACGTCTTTTAGACGTGTCTTTGCGCAGTGGGTCTCTGTCTCTTAACTGCGCTGTTCACACGCACGCACGCACGCACACACACACACACACATACACACAGATATGTGTGAAACTCTAGCGAGCTGCCTATCTAGACAGTATTTGAGGGAATCGCGCTCGTGGGATTTTATGACGCCTGTTAGAATAAACTTACTTTAAGTTCATTGAATGCTGACTAGTGGTTCTCTATGATTTTTGAGACACAAAGGTATAATGTTGTTTTCCTGTTCGCATGGCGTTCGCATGAGAGATGATTTAGTATTGATTGAGCATTGAGCACCTCCCCTCACACACGCGCGAGCGCGCTTTAGCACTTGTATTGTCCACAGACGGTCAGTGAAGAGCTCCACACTCTCATCTGCGGCCAGTGAAGAGCTCCACACTCTCATCTGCGGTCAGTGAAGAGCTCCACACTCACATCTGCGGCCAGTGAAGAGCTCCACACTCTCATCTGCGGTCAGTGAAGAGCTCCACACTCTCATCTGCGGCCAGTGAAGAGCTCCACACTCTCATCTGCGGTCAGTGAAGAGCTCCACACTCTCATCTGCGGCCAGTGAAGAGCTCCACACTCACATCTGCGCTCTTATGTGATGTGCGACACTTTTATTATTGTGAGAAGCTCAAAACTGCAGCACTGAAGATGAATCCTCCGTGCGCGCGCTGTGGAAAAATCGTTTATCCGACAGAAAAAATCAACTGCCTCGATAAGGTGCGTGAAAAGAGTTTATTTACACAACATTCACACGATAAACAAACACGAATCTGTCTTAAGTTTATCTTATGCATGTTTAAATGCTTTGGTGATCACCGAATAAATCCATTATGTAAAGTCAACATCAGCAGCTTGTAGATCACATGTAACACAAACTTTACTGTGATGATCATTTTTATCATCTTATATATTTGTTTCTCTAAATTCTTGTTTGTTTCTTACATAATGAAGCTTATATGTCATTTATAATCTTACCCTAAAATGTTTAATAAACCCTTACGAAAATGAACCGTGCTTAAACACAAAACCCAAATTAAACATGCTTTTACTGCAGCAACTTAGGCTAACCATGTTGTTGTAGTCAAATTATGGTAATGCAAAAAGGAAAAAAACTATGGTGAAATGCGGTAAGGTGTAAGTAATACAAAACGAAAATGGGTTAAAAATGCTACAGAATGACAATTTGTTATATTAAACTTGGAGGAAATAAAACGTGTTTTGTAGTGTCAGTGGCATTTAGAAACACTTGAAGTTGAAACTGTGTGATAAACACTCAATCATAAGATGTTTATCCACTCACAAGAAAAACACACAATATTATATATGAATCTACTATTCATTCAAGCTCCATAAATCTCATGAAAGCGTCACTGTACCTCCAGATAACCTTTGAAGGGTATCCTGTCATTCAAAACATTGTGTGTTATATAATATTAGCGTGACAAAAACACAAAATTATGGTAAATCAGAGAGTTTGACACAGACAGTGAAACAGTGTAATGTAAACTGGTTTGCGACAAGGCAACATTTTCAAAAGTTCTACAGAAACACATAAATATTTAGTAGAATTAATACAATATTGCATTTGACATTCAGTATGTGTTATGTAACGTGTACAGTAAACCATGCATACAGATGAAATATGCTTTGTTTTTCAGAACTGGCACAAGAGCTGTTTTCAATGTGAAGTGTGTAAGATGACTCTCAACATGAAGAACTATAAAGGCTACGAGAAGAAACCGTACTGCAGTGCGTAAGTGTGCTTACTGTCTCACTGTAAGTGTCTACATTCAAGTCAAAGTCACACAAAGGCTTTTCACGAGTTCGCCCTCGCCGAAAAAACAGCTCCTTGCTAGGATAGATTGGTAAAGAATGGGCATGAAGGTTATGCATATTTGGCGTGTTGTGTAGGGAGTGGGCTCCGAGCTCACCGGATCTATCCAAACCCGGAGCATTCTACCATGGTGAGGGCAAGTGCGCCGGGCTCGGAACCTGCTCGAGCCCAGAACACACCCCTCAAATGCAGATAGAGCTGGACAGCCTACACCCCCCCAAATATGCCATGATGGGCGTTACCGGTGATGCAACCCGAAATTTTGTAAAAAACGAGAAGATGAGGGCCCCGCTGGGGCTGTCGCTGCTGCGATACTGGCTTCATGTGGGTAGTATCTGCTGTGGCATAGCAAGAGTTGGAAACACGTGCCCCTGTGGGGGCGGTCGCTGTTACGATACTGGGTTCCTGGCGAGTGGTGTCTGCTGCTGCAGAGCACTTGTTGGAAGCTCGGGCCCCTGTGGGGGTGGTCGCTACTATAATGGTGGCTTCATTGCTGGTGGTGTCTGCTGCTGCTGCTGCTTCCCCGATGAGCGACTAAAAGCCTCTGATGATCATCGGCCTAGGGCTAACCCTAACGCCTATGCGGAAGGAGCGATCGGAAAAGTTGTCTGCTGGGATGCCAGATTGGAGCAGGACGGCTTTGAGATGCTTCTGAAACCCCAGCGGAGGCAGCCTCACGCTGGAGAGGCAAGAGCCCGTCCGGGAAAGGCGAATCTAACAGCGGCCGCTTGTGCGTCTAATGCAGACAGGCTTGCGCTAGCGCCGGCGCCGAAGAAATATGGTCCGGAGACCAGCGCTTGTGTCCCCAGCGGAGGCAGCCTCATGCTATAGACGTATGGGTGAACCGGGGCTCCTGAAAGTTGCCGGTGGTCAGCTGCAGTCTAGGTGGTGCCCTGCGCATCGAGCTGTGATGCCGCAGGTGCTCGGCCGGGATATCTGTGGCTTCCAGCGCAACTGGAACGCTACCAAGACTCACCAAAGGCCTGCTGCGGCGGCTCGAGTGAGGGAGGCCATGCCGAGCCGAGGAGGTAGATTGCCCGTGCCTGGAATGGACATGACCCCGAGCCAAGCCTGACTCGTCCTTGTCAGCAGGTCGGGCCGACCTCAGCAATGGGACGTCAGCCTGGGACGACATGTAGAGGGTGTAGAGCTCTGGTTTCGACATCCACCTGCTGATTGGGACATCAATGTTGGCAAGGGCCAGACAAAGGCTCTGGACCATCCACTTGCTGAATGCGGGAATCTTGGGGAGCGCAGAGGCGTATGATGACGCTGGTGAAGGAGGTGGAGATCGCGCCGGTGGGAGCGATGACGAACCCTTCCGCTTAGGTGCACGCCGTTCAGAGCAGCGGGGCTGGCGTCCCCGAGGTGAAGATTGGGAATCGTCTGTATAATCCGACCCTGAGCTGGAAAGCTGGGGTGCGCATGATGGCGCCGAAAGATCTGGAACAATAGCTACCATGGATGCAACGGGAGTCTCTGACATCGTAGCGAAAACTGGAAGATGCTTATCTGGCGAGATGCATCAGGTAAGATTGTTCGTCTATTTATGATAGAGCTTGCGGGAGCTGATAGGGTAGATACAGTGATTGCTGATGATGAACCAGCCGAGATAATTAAGATGAGATTGCATGCTTGGCTGATAGGAGATTGCTGCTGATGGAACATCGGGCTGATTTATATGCTTAGGTTCCTCCCGAACTTTGTTAAACATAATTTCTTGGTGAGGTTGTTAACATGACCTCTTTTACACAAGGCTCTGATCTGATCCTGAATCGATTGACACGTGTAAATAACATGCTGTCATCACGTGTTCATCTTGTCTACAGTGTCTGTAGTTTATTAACGTTTCCTGAGGTCATGTGTGTGTCTGTCATTTATTGATGTGTCGGGAAGTCACATGTGTGTGTGTTGTTAACTGTTCATGTGTGTAGTTTATTGAGTGTGAACGAGTGAATGTGACAGCTGCTCTTATAAAACACATTTAATATCAGAAGCACATTGTCGTGTGGCCTTTTCATTATTTGCTGTTGATTGTGTGTTTAAATGTCAGTGTGTTGTGACCTTTCTTTTTTTAAATAGTTTCTCTCTCACACACACACACATTTTGATTTAATTTATCTTTTGTGTCTGTGGTCTTGTTTTTATATCCCGGTGGGGACCTAAATCTGAATGCACACCAACTCATGGGGAATCATGTCACCGTGGGAACCAAAATTGAGGTCTCCATGGGCAGAAAATCAGACAAACATTTAGACTCACTGTAAAATATTATGTGTAAATAAATACACGTGTGTTTGTTTGTACAGATTCAGTGTTGTTATTGTGTTCAGGTGTTTTAGGAGCTTGACAGAAATGCAAGATAAATGTAAGATAAGCTATTAAGAGAGCGAGAGAGAGAGAGAGAGAGGAGTGAAGCGATGTGCTCATGCACCTACACGGGTCAAGTGTGAGGGCTGAAGCGCTCCGGGCATCTGTTTACCCACAATCCCTCTCTACACGATGAACAACAATGTGAACAGTGAGCAGAGAAAACCAACAGACTACACAACACTCTGAGTGTTCTTACAGAAATGTATGAACACAAATGGGATTGTGTGAATGTTGTTTGTAGTGCAGCTGTATGGAGTGTTTTTTCAGGTTTGTGTTGTGGCAGAACTTCAGTGTCTCACAGGCAGGTCTTTGTTTCTCAACTCGAACAAAATAAATGAGAGCAGTTGCTACTGGAGACACACTAATACTACACACACACACACACACACACACACACACACACAGACACACACAGTTTTAATACAAACACACAGAGTTCCCTTTCTATCTGTCTCTCAAAATTGTGTGGGTTTGATCTTGAAAACGTATCTAGTCTGATTGTACTTTTTAATTGGGGAACTTGCAAAGCATCATCTTTATGCCAAGCAATTAATCACTCTGTACTTACCTACTGGACCATACAATGCATATCAGCAGAATCGCCTCCTGTATACGACTCCCCTCAGGCTTTTCGATGTAAGACATAGTTGTAGGACATAGCCACAACATCGCCACAACATCGCCTGCTTCCAGCCCGTTGCAGCTTCTGAGCCGTCTGCAGCAGCGAGCGGTGGAGCTGATATGCATTAATCCGCCGCAAACAATTCATACCCCAATACGCGTTTCCGATGGGCGGCACTGACCGACCCATAGTGGACAAGAGGCTGATGAGTATGAGATTTTTGATGCGCCATCGAATGGCAATTTCAATTTTTGGCACCAGACGCGGAAGACTCCATTGAGGACCCGACTTCGGCCGGTCGAGCCCAGGACGAGTCTGACGCGGAAGTGTAAGTCATGCTTGCCCGGGCTGCCGCGAGAGTCGGGTTGCAGTGCACCGCACTGCCTTCCCAAAACACTCAAGGCTGATCCGGGTATAAAAGGGACGAAGGCGTGACGAAGATGAGATGTCGCTTGCAGCATTGGAGGGCGACCGCTTGGCATCCGACCCCGACGGCATCCCCCGGGAGGTCGAGCTCAGGAAGAAGCAGACGTTGAGAAGTCAACCATTCTCTCCCGGGCCGCCCCTCCCCCAACGCTCACTCCCATCTCGCAAGTCGGGTTGTTTGGTGATACAGTCGAGGACTTCTCCCATCAGCTCTCGAAGGTAAAGAAGCAAACGGAGGCGATCAAGCAAATCCTGTCCTGCGCGGCGTCTGCTTCCCAACAGCCCAGCTCCTCTACGACTCTGACTCCCTGTCCAGGTGGCCTCCTGGAGGCATATCAATTGCCTAGAGTTGTTGGCGGTGCTACTTGCACTGAGGAGGTTCCAACCTCTCGTGCAGGACAAGCACATTGCTGGTCCGGTCAGACAGCACGACTGCTGTGGTGTATATCAACTGTCAGGGTGGTATTCGTTCGCAACAGTTATCACAACTCGCCCGACGCGTCCTCCTGTGGAGCCAGCAGGTGACGAAGTCTATGTTAGCCACTCACATCCCGGGCGACCTGAACCAGACAGCCGACGTGCTCTCTCGTCAGTCGACGCCCCGCGGAGAGTGGCGGCTCCATCCCCGCGCAGTTCAGCTCATTTGGGTGCAGTTTGGGCAGGCACAGGTGGACCTGTTCGCCTCCCTGGACACCACCCATTGCCCGCTTTGGTACTCCCTGACTGAGGCCCCCTTTGGCACGGATGCCTTGGCGCACAGCTGGCCCAGTGAGTCTCATTGCACACGTCTTGTGCAAGGTCAGGGAAGAGGAGCATCAAGTGCTACTAGTTGCGCCTTACTGGCCCAACCGGACTTGGTTCTCAGAGCTAATGCTTCTGACGACAACTCCCCCCTGGCCGATTCCCCTGACGAAGGACCTTCTTTTGCAGGGGAAGGGCGTGTTGTGGCATCCAAGACCTGTAGCAGCCCGGTTGAATAAAGAAATTTGCTCTCTCACTGATGTTGTCTGTTTATTTTCCTTAATATCTTTACAATGCCATCACAACACCGTAAGAGCTAGAACAGATGAATTAACATTGTTGGAATTATGTGAATAATTCACGTACATATAAATGAAACAAAAACAGTAGTCTAAAGCAACAAAATTACGAAATTAAAACTAACATGTATCATAAACAACCTTAAATTATAAATCAAACAAAACATAAAACAATCATAAAGACAAGATATGCTATGTAGCATTATACAAGTGCATATAAATATACATGAAATATACCTTGTACTCCTTTCCAGCCAGGTGCTAAACAAACGAACACAAAACAAATACCACAAAATAATAAATGAAAGAGCTTCTAGATGCCTAAATTCACTTTAAGGTGACCTTAATAGTATAAATCAGATCAGTGAATCCGTGACCGCATGGTTCCGTGTCTCCGTCAGCAATCAATCTGCGCGCACTCTCTGCGCGAGCGATCAGTTCTCTTTCCGGCAAGCCGCCTTTTCAGAATAATGGTCTCTATAGGTGAAATAACTAAGAGTGCAAAATAAACTCACAAAATATAATAATGAAGAATATTAAACTAATATGAAATATAGAATTACTTTTATATCAGAATATATTAATACCCAAAACTAAATAAATAACTGAGTGTTATTTGCAAGACCAGACCTCTGGAACCTCCATGTCTGGCTTCTGGATGGGACGAGGAGATCCTGAGTGACCTGCACCCAGGTCGGGAAAACTATCACTCTTTGGGACCAGGTGGTGAACTTGGAAGTGCTCCCCCTTTGGGAGGAAGACCCAAACCCTACCGTGTGGTGTTCAGTACGCACCTTGCGCCTCTTCTTGAACCACACGCAGAGCTTCGGTAGCTCTGAGCAGCTCTTTGTCTGTTTTGGAGCACGGCAGAGGGAGAGCTGTCCCCAAACAGAGATTGGCGCACTGGGTGGTGGACGCCATCACTTTTCTCCCTGGATCAGGGCGCCTCTTTGGCAGACATCAGTAGAAGCTGTGGGTTGGGCTACACCCAACACTTTTTGCGACGGACGGATGGGCGTACGGCTGCAAAGCGCCTTCTCTCCTTCTCCAGGTGAGTCAGTGCACTCTTCCGCCTCCCTCCTTTCCCCACTGGGTGAAGTACAGGCATTCTATCCATCACTAAGCATCCCTTCTGGTTACGAGTCGGGTGGAGGGGCTCATATACAAGTTCGGTAGAGGCGAGTTTCCCCCTCGAGGTGAACCCCTATTACTTGAGCTGATTGGATTGTATTCAATTTATTTTCATTACAAACATACAAGTACCGTGTAACGAAATGTATTTAAGAAGAAAAATAAAGCATAGCATGGGGAAGGTGAGGAGAAAACCATGTACACAATACACCATAGACAAGACTTGCAACAGGGAGAAGTAATCCAGTTCCGGCAAGCAGCCATCCGGTCCAGTGCAATTACAGCACCGTTCACAGACCCGCTTGTCAGGCTGGCGGGTCAAAGCAACGGAGGCGATGGATCTGGGGATGGGAGACCGTTCTCGAGTGCGGCATATGTTTGTGTGTGTGTGATAGTCTGTGTGTGATAGTCTGATGCTCCACACGTAGTGACTCCCCGAATGGGTTGTTCCGTCTGACGTATTCCTCACTCTTGTTTACCCGCAGGTGAACCTGTGACCTCTCCACGGTGGACTCCACCGTTCCATGCACCCCTGTTGGGGTCGTGCACCATTCTCCCATGAGTTCTCCCCATTTGGCGGGACTGTGTGTGTAATTTCCATATTCCATTTTCCATCACCTTCCAGTCGTTAGGATATGGCCTCCGTAGAACAGGCTCCTCTCTCAAGGTTCCTGAGCTACTCAGTGTCCCCCACGGTGCCAGGCGGCCATCTCGTATCTAGAGTAGGAAGGAAAGCCTGTGCCGTTGGTTAGAGCACTCACCCTTATTCAAGTGCTGCCTTACTTTTTCACTGAGAGATCATGATTCGCAGCAGTGCTCACCCGTGACTCGCCTAGGCCGGTCAGGGTCGCGCTGCTTGTGGTTGTGATACGCAGAAGCTCAGTGGCGTTTCGTATTGGAACCCCATCTGCCGGTTCGACACAACGGCGAGAGACCAACAGAAAGGGAACATCTTGGTTACAGATGTTACCTCGGTTCCCTGATGGAGGGAATGAGACGTTGTGTCCTTTATGCCACAACGCTTCGCCCGTTGCAGCGAACCCTATCCTTCTCAGGTTCCTCAGCCCAAAAGGTGAATAAATTCGCCATTCGCCAATTTTATTGGCCTTTTAAAAAGTACAATCAGAGTTGATAGGTTTTCAAAACCCACCATTAGGGAACCGAGGTTACATCCGTAACCAAGACGTTTTGTTGTTGTATGTTTGTGTGGTCCTGCTATAGATGTCTGTTATACAGTGGTGATGATATTTTTTGTGTGAAATTTGTTGAACCTGAACATCATATTCATATTCAAGTCATAATCAGACTGAAAGCTGATGTTATATTTGCTCAGGAATGTGTGGAGAGGTGGAGTCAGGGGTTGCCAAGGAAACATTCTGCTCATTTATTTTTATCACACTATGAAGTAAACCGATTGTTTTACTGTTTGAAGAGATGATTAATAGTGTGTTAAAACAGCACATGTTCACTGGAATATATCTTACAGTAGTGAAATTGTTAAAGACATGTACATGTAAATAATGATTCTGTTCATTTTCTTTTTTCAGTCACTATCCAAAGACATCGTTCACCATTGTGACGGACACACCTGAAAATCTTCGGCTGAAACAGCAGAGTGAGTTACAGAGTCAGGTGAGAATGTACAACACATCAGCTGAGATCCTCGTGCGTGCATGTGTCAAAACGTCTCGGTTACGTATGTAACCTCCGTTCCCTGATGGAGGGAACGAGACGTTGTGTCGACAGAATGGGGTTTGACTTGAGAACCTATCATCTCTGACTGACTTGAACAGGCCAATGAAAAATAGGCGAATTAAATTTGCATGCCGGTCCCCGCCCCGGATATCCAGGTATAAAAGGGAGCCGGCGTGCTGCATTCATTCATTCGGCCAGCGTTGTGGCATGAAGGGTCAGGTTGTGGCCTAATGGTTAGAGAGTTGGGCTTGTGATCAGAAGGTTGCCTGTTCTAATCTCAGTGCCAGCAGGTCATGACTGAAGGGCCCTTGAGCAAGGCACCTTACCCCTGATTGCTCTGCAGTAATGTTCCACTGTATAAAACTACTTGTAAGTCGCTTTGGATAAAAGCGTCTGCCAAATGAATAAATGTAAATGTAAATGTAGGACACAACGTCTCGTTCCCTCCATCAGGGAACGGAGGTTACATACGTAATCGAGACGTTCCCTTTCTGTCGGTCTCTCGACGTTGTGTCGACAGAATGGGGTTCCTCGGAAAACGCCACAACACTGTGCCGCGTCACAATCTCCCGCGAAGCGACGCTGACTGGCCTGGGCGTGTCAGACTTGAGCGCTAGCGTGAATTGTAACCTTCCAGTGGAAGGGAAGGAGTCCAGAGCTTTCTTAAAAAGATGGGAGCCCCTTCCACCGGCCGTCATGGACGGAGTCCTAGTTCTCTTAACAACGAGAAGCCGCCCGGCACCGTAAGGGCCACTGGGGAGCGCCATTCCCCCCTGAGGGAACGTGCTACGGAGACCACTTCCTACCGCAGGGAGGAGCTTAGTCGAGATCCACACACGGTCTCGCCGGATAGGGGAGAGCACGTGGGAGACATGCGGACACGAGAGGGTGTCGCGAGCAGGTGGAAGTACACCTGGGAGAGGTCATGGGCCATCGTGTGAGAGCCATTCATGAGAAGACATCAGACGGAACCGCCCTGTGGGGGGTTACTACGTGTGGAGCACTAGGCCTTGTTAGAGCCACTGCTAGAGTTCAAAAACAGGCCGGGGGTGGAGCCGCCACTCTCTGCGGGGCGTCGACTGACGAGAGAGCGCGTCGGCTGTCTGGTTCAGGTCGCCCGGGATGTGAGTGGCTAAGGGACTTCGTCACCTGCTGTCTCCAAAGGAGGAGGCGTCGGGCGAGTTGTGATAACTGCCGCGAACGGATACCACCCTGTCGGTTGATATACGACCGGACCAGCACGTGCTTGTCCTGCACGAGGGGTTGAAACCTCCTCAGTGCAAGTAGCACCGCCAACAACTCTAGGCGATTGATATGCCAGCGCAGGCGGGGGCCCGTCCACAGACCCGACACTGCGTGCCCGTTGCACACAGCACCCCAACCCTGCAGGGAGGCGTCCGCCGTCACCACGACGCGCCTCGATACCTGTCCAAGAGGGACCCCTGTCCGTAAAAAGGTAATTGAAGACCACGTGGTTAGGGTGCGCCGGCAGAAGGGCGTGATAGCAACACGCCTGCTGCCGGTGTGCCACGCACTCCAGGGAACTCTGCTCTGTAGCCAGGGCTATTGCGGTCTCATGTGCATCAACCGGAGGGGGACCACCCCCGCCGAGAAGGCCATGTGTCCCAGGAGCCTCTGAAATAGTTTCAGGGGGACCGCTGCTTGCTGCCTGAAGTTCCTCAGGCAGCTCAGCACCGACTGGGCACGCTCGGTAGAAAGGCGTGCAGTCATGGAGACAGAGTCGAGTTCCATACCGAAGAAGGGGATGCTCTGCACGGGGGAGCACCAGGTCCCTGTGTGTACACAACAGATCTCGCGAGTGCGCCAAGATGAGCCAGTCGTCGAGATAGTTGAGTATGCGCACCCCCTGCTCCCTGAGTGGAGTGAGGGCGGCCTCCACGACCTTCGTAAAGACTCGTGGAGACAGGGACAGACCGAATGGGAGGACGCAATACTGATATGCCTGTCCCTCGAACGCGAACCGCAGGAACGGCCGGTGACGAGGGAGGATGGACACATGGAAGTAAGCGTCCTTCAGGTCGATTGCCATGAACCAATCCTGACGACTGACGGACGCCAGGATGCGCTTCTGCGTTAGCATCCTGAACGGCAGCTTGTGTAGGTGCTTGTTCAGGGTACGCAGGTCCAGGATGGGGCGCAGCCCACCGCTCTTCTTGGGGACAATGAAATACGGGCTGTAAAACCCGGAGTACATCTCGGCCAGAGGGACGAGCCAGAAGGGTAGCGACCTCTGCCCGACTCACGGGAGCATCGACCCCTCCCACTGAAGTGAAGAGGATGCCCCAAAACTTGGGTGGGCGCTTGGCGAACTGAATCGCATAGCCGAGACGGATCGTCCTCTCTAGCCACCGTGCTGTTCTGGGAAGAGCCAGCCAGGCTCCCAGGGACCGAGACAAGGGGACCAGAGGTTCGATCTGCTTCATTGCCCCCGCAGGGGGTGGTTCGATGGCTGGCAGTACGGCTCCCTCGCCGTGGGGGAGACCCCGGGGAGGAGAGCGGCTCTGCCTAGATGCCTGCCTGGCGATACCGTGGCACACCGCACTGTCTGACTGAGGGTGCTGGTGGCCACTGAGGGTTACACCCGCCCGTGTGTCTCGCCGGGACACAACGTGGGGTTGCCGAGCACCGTCCTGCGGATGCGGCTGTGAGGAAGACCCAGGGAGAGAGATAGCTCTTTTTGTGAGAATGTGGGCACCAGGCCCTGAAAAGGCTGGTGTTGCGGCGGCCTAGCGATGTAGTTGCTTGGGTCGGGCCTGGTGAACTCGATCTCCCTGGGTTCATCCCGTCAGGAACGCTTCTGCTTCCGCGGAGGTTGGTTGACGGGATGGTGCTCTCCTCTTCAACGTCCTTCTCCGGGAGGCCGCCTGTGCAGGGGGCGCTCCAGCCGGAGTCTGAGTCGTAGTGGGGCAGGGCTGCTGGGGAGCAGACGCCGCGCGGGACCTCGACGGGCGAAATCCGGGTTGCGGCGGGGCAGGATGTGCTTGATCGCCTCCATCTGCTTCTTCACAGTCGAGAACTGCTGGGAGAAGTCCTTGACCGTGTCACCAAACAGCCCACCCTGCACGATGGAAGCGTCGAGAAAGTGAACCTTCTCAGTGTCCCGCATCTGGTCAAAGGTTCAACCAAAGGTGTCTCTCCTGGACCACTAGTGTGGACATCGTCCGACCCAGGGCCCGCGCCGTCACCTTCGTCGCCCGGAGAGCGAGGTCAGTGGCAGTGCGGAGTTTCTGCATAAGACCTGGGTCAGTCCTTCCCTCGTGCAACTCCTTCAATGCCTTGGTCTGGTGGACCTGCAGGATGGCCTTAGCGTGAAGGGCCGAGGCAGCTTGACCCGCAGCGTTGTAAGCCTTCGACACCAGCGATGCCGAAAACTTACACACCTTGGAAGGGAGCCTTGGTCGATATCTCCAGGTGGCAGCTGTCTGCGGGCACAAGTGTACCGCGACTGCACGTTCCACCTGGGGAATATCGACATAGCCCTTAGCTGCCCCGTCATCGAGGGAGGTCAGGGCGACCGAGCTAGTCTGATGTGCACGCGCCGAGAAGGGGGCGTTCCAGGTCCGACTGAGCTCATCATGCACTTCCGGGAAAAATGGCACCGGGGCCGACCACGGCTTAGAGTCGCGGCCGGCGCCGAGAAACCATGTATCCAGCCGCGAGTGCTGGGTGCACTGCAGCCCAATACTCGCGGCGGCCCGGGAAAGCATGGTTGACATGTGAGCTCCAAGGAGTCGTCGGGGTCGGATGCCAAGAGGTCGCCCTACGATGCTGCAAGCGACATCTCATTGTCGTCACGCCCTGTGTCCGAGTGCGTGACTGAGGAGCAAGGCGGCGTACCTCCTTTTCCGGGACGGTCAGACGAGCGAGGCGGGGCATGAATGGTCCGTGAGCCAGGGGCTGACGAATTGAGGCTCACGGTGATCCCCCTATCACCCTCGTTGCTCGCCGAGGCGGACGGCAGGGCTGATGCCACTGCTGTCGCGGGACGGGAAGCATTCGAGGTGGTGGCTGATTCCCGAAAGAACAGAGCCACCCGTGACCGCAACGTCTGTATCATCATTCGCCCGCAGTGCGGGCATGACGAATCCACAAACACTGCCTCAGAGTGCCGGAGTCCCAGACACTTGAGGCAGACATCGTGTCCGTCCCCCTCCTCGATGAGTGCGTTGCACCCACGAGCACAGCGGGACATGCCACGCTGAAGAAATTAGCTCTTTTAGAGAGAAGCTTTGGAAGTTGCCGAGACGCCCAGGGGAAGTCACAGGAGAAGGGACAGTCCGCTGCACCATGTCTTAAGACCAGCAACAGTAGTAGAACCACGAAGTCGTCAGCATCGATGCGAAGGCTCCGAAGAACAAAAGGTGAATGAATGCAGCACGCCGACTCCCTTTTATACCCGGATATCCGGACCGGCATGCAAATTTCATCATTCACCAATTTTTCATTGGCCTGTTCAAGTCAGTCAGAGATGATAGGTTCTCAAGTCAAACCCCATTCTGTCGACACAACGTCGAGAGATCGACAGAAAGGGAACTGTGTGTGTGTATACAAATTGATCACACACAATTTTGAAACTATGGCTCCATTTCTCAAAACTCTACACACAATACCACTTAACACACACACACAAACAAAATGCTACATCTTGCAAAAGCAAACACTCTAAAAAAAATCTTTTTGCGTATTAACTATGCACATAAACATAAAATGATTAGCCACGTACACACCAAACTACACCCAGATGTAAAGCACTTCTCTCCTGTGTGTTTTCCAGTGTGCTTTGAAGAGCACTCACACTATATTTACACATACACACTGTATATTTCAGACCCTCCTACACTCCATCAAGATCCCTGCGTTCAGCAAACCAGCGGCATCTTGTAATGCCTTCTCATAAGAGCATTAAATCGCTTTCCCGCTCATTCTCCTTCACAACTCCTTCCTAGTGGAACATTCTTTCCTAACTCCAGTCAAACACATCTCTCACAACCTTCAAAAAACTACTTAAAACCATCTCTTCTGTGAATTCTTGACAGACGAAGAAATTAAGAAAAAGAAGAAAAATAAATACACTAACCCTCTCTTTTCTCTCAACAGGTAGTGGTCTAGCTTTTGTTGAAACTAGTAACTTTGCATTAGCACCTATCGTACTATTGCTCTTTTATGACATAGCGCTTATTGCTACCCGAACTCTTTTGTATGTCGCTTTGGATAAAAGCGTCTGCTAAAGGACTCAATGTAAATGTATATGCAGTTAGGAAAATATTATTTGATCCCTGCTGATTTTGATAGTTTGCCTGCTCCCAAAGTAATAAAGGGTCTATAATTGTTATGATAGGTTTATTTGACAATAAATGTCCTAGCCAGTCTCTAGACCCTCATCCTATAGAACATCTGTGAAGGAGACTAAACCTCCAATCTGCTGAGTGACAGCCAAGAAACCTTAAAGATTCACAGATGAGTGGACTCCAATGTATCCTGACACTTGTGCAAACATGGTGACCAACTATCAGACATGTCTGACCTTATCTTCCAGACTGCTGGATTTACGACGCTGTGCAGCGGATTTCTCCTTCTCAGTTGCGTACTTCCCGTGGGTGTCTTGGCAGCGAGCTACAGACCTAAAAGATCAAATTTCTCGCAGCTGTGGGTTTGTTATAGGGTGTGACAGTCCCATCCCCAAGTCAGATGGGCATGACACCTGCGTCACATGCTTGGGGCTCAAGCATGCAGAGACAGGGTTTGTTGATCCGGCATCTTCCATACACAAGAACCTGCTGATAACGGTGTTGCGGTCACGGCTGGCTTCGTTCTTTGTGAGCGCATCCGCCACCACGCCTGCTTCTCAGGTTGAGTTGACTGCCGCTTCGGCGAGGTCAACCGCTTTGAAGAGCAGTCGGGGTGATTTTGGGGGTTCCTATGAATGTCGCACCGTCAGCTTCGGCTCCGCGGACCACCCATACCCCAGCACACTCATCTGGCATGTCCCCGATGGGCGGCTATGGACCGTTCCATAGTGGGCACGGTCCACGGGCCTGCCTTCTGGATGCGCCCAAGTTGCAAGCCGGGCTATTCGGCAACACCATGGAGGACGAATCACAACAGTTCTCCTCCTGAACAGGCACCTGCACAAGCTGCAGTTCAGGATGCTGATGCAGAAGCGCACCTTGGAGTCAGTTAGGCACCAAGATTGGTTCTTGGCAATCGATCTGAAGGACAGGTACTTTTCCATCCTCCCTCAACACCAGCCATTCCTGTATCCCCGGGTTTTAACCAAACTCGTGGATGCTGCCTTAGCTCCCCTCAGGGAGCAAGGCGTGCGGATACTCAACTATCTCAATGTCTGGCTTATCTTGGCTCACTCACGTGTTGTGTACGCACAGGGACCTCGTGCTCTGGCACCTTGACCGACTGAGCCTTTGGGTCAACCGAGAAAAGAGCAAGCTCTCCCCAGCGCAGAGCTCCTCTTATCTCGGTATGGAATTTGTGTTGTGGTTACGAAAGACGCCTCCCTGCAGACAGTGGCGGTTGTACATTGAATTGCACCCGGGGCGAGATCACCTGGGCACTCGACAATCAACAGATTTCCCATCCCCCCCCCAACATTGTCACTCACGTCACGAAACGAGTCATGGCCAGAAAGACTAAACCAATTCACCTTGGTGAGGTGACACATAATCGTTTTGTATTACTTATTTTTTATTAGCCATTTCACACAATTCAGAAAATCAAAAATGTGCAGTAACTATAGGCATGTATTCATTACATTATGAATAAAATGTGCGTTATTTGGAAAAAAGTCGAGGTGGTGTGTGACTGACTTTAGCCCACTAATTGAATATGCGTCATGGGAGGGGCTTCTGCCGCTCGCTATGTAATAATCACGGCCCTACTAGAGCAAGCTCCTGATTGGTAAACACGGCGCGAATTTTCGCCAAAGTTCAGATTTTTCTACTCGCGCGAACCACGTGAACGCTCAATTCGCGTAATTCGCGCCGCCTCATTCGTGAACCCCGAATCGCACCGCAAGTAGGTCATTGCGTCTTTGCATTGACTTAACATGTAAATCACGATCGGTGTGAACACCCAGAGGTGAACTATCCCCTGCGCGCCCCTCCCCTTTTCTCTTAACACACGGCACCTTCTCAGCATGCAGGGGCGCCAATTTGGCAATTCTACACACAATGAATGAATGATAGATAATAAAAAAACCGCTTCGGCCCAGAGTTTTTTTTTACTGCTTGTGCCGGTGCCGCCCCCCATATGACTGTCCGGTTCACCCCTGCCTAAAACCGTTACTGCCTGTGGACGGGTCCCTGGCTGCGGTGGCATATCAATTTCCAAGAGGTGTTTGCTGTCCTGTTTGCACTGAGGAGGTTCTAATCCCTCTTGCAGGACAAACAGGTGCTGGTCCGGTTGGACAGCAAGTCTGCTGTGGCGTACATCAATGACCAGGGCAGCATACGGTTACGGCAGATGTCACAACTCGCCCGACACCTCCTCCACTTCTGTAAATGAGTGTAGTATTTTCCCAATGTTACACATGTGCTATTAGTTTTAAATGTTGTGTCTGAGGTAAAGACCTGTGTTTAGAGTTTTGCAAAAAGTTTGATTTACAATAGCAAACTGAGTTTAAAGCATGTCATGTGTTTTGGGTTTTGCAGACTGTAAAGGTGTAAAGATTAGGTATATTAGTGAACTGTTTCACTAAATGGGCCTCAAGTAACAGTTTTAGTGTCTAAGCAATTTTGTGGCTGTGTGTGTGTGTACATGTGTGTTTCAGGTGAGATATAAGCGAGACTTTGAGGAGAGTAAGGGACGGGGATTCAGTATCGTCACAGACACACCTGAACAACAAAGACTTAAACAAACACAAGAACACATCAGCAACGTATGGTCACCTTACAATCACTGTGTGTGTGCACGCATTCGCGCGTGTGTGTGTGTGCGTGTGCAAATTGGTCACTGATAAAAAACACTCAACAGTTCTTTTATTTTGAGTGTTAACAATTGCTCAATGGAATCGACAAGAATGTGCCATGTATGTTCTGTGATGCGCTACAGGTGAGACCTTCTCTTATAACATGTTTAATTCATATGCTCATGTGATCACTAACCTCTCTCTCTCTCCTCTGAATGTCTGTCATTCAGATCTCATCGCTCTTTCTAGTTAAGTGGGGAGTGAAGCGGAGACGATCCTGTGAGTTTATAAAGAGACGAGTGCTGATGCCGTTACTGTGGTCAATGATTATTGGCTTTTTCGACTGGAAGGCGGGACTCACAGCAGTGTTGGCACATTCACAGTAATAGAAGTGCAGTGTCTGTTCATATTTATCATTATAAATGAAGTCAAACTGATCTTTGATAAATCAATGAACAGAACATGAGCCACTGAAAGTGTTTTCTGACACTCATGTTCCCATCTGACTTATGTTGTATTTTAACTGATTGTTTTCTCTGTATTTTGTGTTGAGAAATCTTTCGTGTTCGTGTCTTATGGCGTCTCTATTTGTGCACCACCAGAAGTTTCTGGCACTGTCAAAGACGTTTGGTTTCATGTGAGGAGAGTCAACCTACAAAACACATGAACAACTGTGTGATGTTATTGGCAGTGACTGAGATGAGACGTGTGGAAGACTTCAGAGCTACCAGTCACTTCAGATGTTTCATTAAACATTTGTGTTTATTTAACTGTGTTTTAAATGAAAGTATGACAGCATTATTTCACATGTGTGTTCACGTGTGTGTTATCAGTGAAAGAGGGCATGTGAAGCGTTGGGACATTCCTGTGATAAGCTCAAGAGTTTCTAAATGTGGCCGCTGCTGTGATAAGAAGCAGTGATGAGGGGAAAGTCTTCAGAAAGTCACAGTGGTGTGTCCCGTCGGCTGTGTTTCAGTGCAGCGCTCTCAGTCTCTCAGTTTGTGTGGGGTTTCATACGTTTTTATGATGTCTGATGTAGAAGAAGCTGCTCACACAGATGGAGGTGTTGATCCAAACACACAGGTGAGATCAGAGCTCATATCGCAGATGACCTTTACACACCGATGACATCAAATCTGTGTCTCTTTTTCACAGGACCTTCAGAAACCCATCACAGGTTTTCCAGACCAGCGTGATCTAGACCTGTATGATCCAGACCAGCTTAATTCAGATGTGTTTGAGCCAGACCAGTGTGATCTAGACCTGCATGATCCAGACCAGCTTAATTCAGATGTGCTTGAGCCAGACCAGCGTGATCTAGACCTGCATGATCCAGACCAGCTTAATTCAGATGTGCTTGAGCCAGACCAGCGTGATCTAGACCTGCATGATCCAGACCAGCTTAATTCAGATGTGCTTGAGCCAGACCAGCGTGATCTAGACCTGCATGATTCAGACCAGCTTCATTTAGATGTGTGTGAGCCAGACCAGCGTGATCTAGACCGGCATGATCCAGACCAGCTTAATTCAGATGTGCTCGAGGCAGACCAGTGTGATCTAGACCTGCATGATCCAGACCAGCTTAATTCAGATGTGCTTGAGCCAGACCAGCGTAATCTAGACGTGCATAATGAAGACCATTTTAATTCAGAAGTGTTTGAGCCAGACCAGCGTGATTCAGACCAGCTTCATTTAGATGTGTGTGAGCCAGACCAGTGTGATCTAGACCTGCATGATCCAGACCAGCTTAATTCAGATGTGCTTGAGCCAGACCAGCGTGATCTAGACGTGCATAATGAAGACCATTTTAATTCAGATGTGTTTGAGCCAGACCAGCGTGATTCAGACCAGCTTCATTTAGATGTGTGTGAGCCAGACCAGCGTGATCTAGACCTGCATGATCCAGACCAGCTTAATTCAGATGTGCTCGAGGCAGACCAGAGGGATCCAGACCAGCATAAGCCGAGCTTCATTACCCATCAGGTGTGTGTCTGTGAATCCTCTGCTTCAGTGCATATGTGTGAGCTTTACAGTAAAACACATTGTAGAAGAGTGTAGAAATAAGAAAGGGAAAAAAGATATATATAATGTCTGTCTGTGTTGGTCGCATACACTTCTGTTCTGTTTTATTGATGAAGCACAAATAAAAGAGCTGCTGATAATGTGAAGACTGGATATGAAAGGATCACAGCATGCGTGTTGATGTTCAGTAGAACAGCCCTTCTGCTTGTGTGTCATTATGTCATGAAACTGAGCCTCACAGAGTCCAGATGTTCTGAACGTCTCAATGGATGAAACCCATCAGCTCTTGTTATTCAGCTTCTACAGAATACAAAACAGAACTGAGACCTTAGAATTCATGTTTTTTCAATTTGAACATACAGTATTTCTGTTCTTTCAGAATGACATCAATGAAATCATTCAGTCATGTATGGCGGCGTTCACTCATGTTTTTTATCCAGATTAATTTTCCTGTTTCATGATTTGAAGTGTATTATCTTGCTTCTGTCTGAATGTTGATTTTTTTTAGGAGATTCTGTGTTCTGTGATGTTCTCAGTGAGGTGAGCATTTTAATCTCACTGAAGACGTCACAGAGCACCAGATGAATGTCCTGAACGCTTCTCACGTCATACTCACGCTTACATCCTTTATTCTGAATGTATTCTTGTAGGACACACAGACAGATGGGGACATGTCAACACCTCCTGAGGTACAATCAGATGATTTCCCATTCAGATGTGTATACAGTGAGGTGCTGTGAACTCATAACTTCCCAGCAGATGAGTGTGAGTAGACTTGTGTTATGTTTCATTATCTTTAACAGAAGCCGTATGAAAACAGCAGAAAGAAGCTTGTGAAGAGTTCACAGCCATGTGTTCCTGAAACAGACATTCAACACGCTGGAGAAAACTCACAACTTTACAGTGAGGTGAGACATCAGCACAGACAAGACTGTAAGTGTGTAATGTGTGTTTGCTCTTATACTGCGTGTGTTGTGTGTTTTGTATAGAGACAGTACAGAGAGGAGGGCCGGAGAGATTTGTGTGTCAATCTCTACTCACTGCTGCCTGACACACAAGAAATTCAGTTTGCTCGAGAGATGTCAGACATTCAGAGTCAGGTACAACACCCACATCTCATCAGGAACGCTCGACGCATTCTCATCTCTGTCTCATCTCTTTCTCATCTGTACAGTCAAGAGCGCTTGACTCATTCTCATCTGTACAGTCAGGAGTGCTCGACCATTCTCATCTCTGTCTCATCTCTTTCTCATCTGTACAGTCAAGAGCGCTCGACTCATTCTCATCTGTACAGTCAAGAGCGCTCGACTCATTCTCATCTGTACAGTCAAGAGCGCTTGACTCATTCTCATCTGTACAGTCAGGAGTGCTCGACTCATTCTCATCTCTGTCTCATCTCTTTCTCATCTGTACAGTCAGGAGTGCTCGACTCATTCTCATCTGTACAGTCAAGAGCGCTTGACTCATTCTCATCTGTACAGTCAGGAGTGCTCGACTCATTCTCATCTCTGTCTCATCTCTTTCTCATCTGTACAGTCAGGAGTGCTCGACTCATTCTCATCTGTACAGTCAGGAGTGCTCGACTCATTCTCATCTCTGTCTCATCTCTTTCTCATCTGTACAGTCAAGAGCGCTTGACTCATTCTCATCTGTACAGTCAAGAGCGCTCGACTCATTCTCATCTGTACAGTCAAGAGTGCTCGACTCATTCTCATCTCTTTCTCATCTGTACAGTCAGGAGCGCTCAACTCTTTCTCATCTCTGTCTCATCTCTTTCTCATCTGTACAGTCAAGAGCGCTCGACTCATTCTCATCTGTACAGTCAGGAGTGCTCGACTCATTCTCATCTCTGTCTCATCTCTTTCTCATCTGTACAGTCAAGAGCGCTCGACTCATTCTCATCTGTACAGTCAGGAGTGCTCGACTCATTCTCATCTGTACAGTCAGGAGTGCTCGACTCATTCTCATCTCTGTCTCATCTCTTTCTCATCTGTACAGTCAGGAGTGCTCGACTCATTCTCATCTGTACAGTCAGGAGTGCTCGACTCATTCTCATCTGTACAGTCAGGAGTGCTCGACTCATTCTCATCTCTGTCTCATCTCTTTCTCATCTGTACAGTCAAGAGCGCTCGACTCATTCTCATCTGTACAGTCAAGAGCGCTTGACTCATTCTCATCTGTACAGTCAGGAGTGCTCGACTCATTCTCATCTCTGTCTCATCTCTTTCTCATCTGTACAGTCAGGAGTGCTCGACTCATTCTCATCTGTACAGTCAGGAGTGCTCGACTCATTCTCATCTCTGTCTCATCTCTTTCTCATCTGTACAGTCAAGAGCGCTTGACTCATTCTCATCTGTACAGTCAAGAGCGCTCGACTCATTCTCATCTGTACAGTCAAGAGTGCTCGACTCATTCTCATCTCTTTCTCATCTGTACAGTCAGGAGCGCTCAACTCTTTCTCATCTCTGTCTCATCTCTTTCTCATCTGTACAGTCAAGAGCGCTCGACTCATTCTCATCTGTACAGTCAGGAGTGCTCGACTCATTCTCATCTCTGTCTCATCTCTTTCTCATCTGTACAGTCAAGAGCGCTCGACTCATTCTCATCTGTACAGTCAGGAGTGCTCGACTCATTCTCATCTCTGTCTCATCTCTTTCTCATCTGTACAGTCAAGAGCGCTCGACTCATTCTCATCTGTACAGTCAGGAGTGCTCGACTCATTCTCATCTCTGTCTCATCTCTTTCTCATCTGTACAGTCAAGAGTGCTTGACTCATTCTCATCTGTACAGTCAGGAGTGCTCGACTCATTCTCATCTCTGTCTCATCTCTTTCTCATCTGTACAGTCACAAGCGCTTGACTCATTCTCATCTGTACAGTCAGGAGCGCTCGACTCATTCTCATCTGTACAGTCAAGAGTGCTCGACTCATTCTCATCTCTGTCTCATCTCTTTCTCATCTGTACAGTCAAGAGTGCTCGACTCATTCTCATCTCTTTCTCATCTGTACAGTCAGGAGCGCTCAACTCTTTCTCATATCTGTCTCTTCTGTTTCTCACCTGTCTCTCATCAGGAGCGCTCAACTCATTCTCATCTCTGTCTCATCTCTTTCTCATCTGTACAGTCAAGAGCGCTCGACTCATTCTCATCTGTACAGTCAGGAGTGCTCGACTCATTCTCATCTCTGTCTCATCTCTTTCTCATCTGTACAGTCAAGAGTGCTTGACTCATTCTCATCTGTACAGTCAGGAGTGCTCGACTCATTCTCATCTCTGTCTCATCTCTTTCTCATCTGTACAGTCACAAGCGCTTGACTCATTCTCATCTGTACAGTCAGGAGCGCTCGACTCATTCTCATCTGTACAGTCAAGAGTGCTCGACTCATTCTCATCTCTGTCTCATCTCTTTCTCATCTGTACAGTCAAGAGTGCTCGACTCATTCTCATCTCTTTCTCATCTGTACAGTCAGGAGCGCTCAACTCTTTCTCATATCTGTCTCTTCTGTTTCTCACCTGTCTCTCATCAGGAGCGCTCAACTCATTCTCATCTCTTTCTCATCTGTACAGTCAGGAGTGTCGACTCATTCTCATTTCATTCTCATCTGTAGAGTCAGGAGCGCTCAAATCATTCTCATATCTGTCTCATCTGTTTCTCAACTGTAGAGTCTGGAGTACTCCGCATTTTCTCATATGTCTCTCATCAGGAGCGCTCGACTCATTCTCATCTGTACATTCAGGAGTGTCAACTCATTCTCATCTGTTTCTCATCTGTACAGTCAGGAGCGCTCGACTCTTTCTCATCTCTGTCTCATCTGTTTCTCACCTGTAGGATCAGGAGCGCTGGACTCATTCTCATCTCTTTCTACTCTGTACAGTCAGGAGTGTCAACTCTTTCTCATTTCTGTTTCTCATCTGTACAGTCAGGAGCGCTCGACTCATTCTCATCTCTGTCTTAACTGTTTCTCATCCATAGAGTCAGGAGCGCTTGACTCGTTCTAATCACTGTCTCCTCTCTTTCTAATCTGTACAGTCAGGAGCCCTCAACTCTTTCTCATCTGTTTCTCACCTGTAGAGTCAGGAGCACTCGACTCTTTCTCATCTCTGTCTTATCTGTTTCTCTTGTTGTTGTTATTGTTGTGTTACAGATGAAATATAAAGCTGAAGGAAAGAAGAATCTCTGTTATAGTTTGTACTCACAGCTGCCCGACACCATTGAAACTCAACACGCTAAACTAATGACGGATCTACAGAGTGATGTAACATAACCACTCTACTGTACACAATCCAGTCAGATGTTTCAGCATATGAGTTCAGCTCTTTTATGTTTGTGTGTCTGTGTGTGTTGTCAGAATAAATATAAAGAGGCCTGCAGGAAAGACATTTCCAAATGTCTGTATTCACAGTTGCCAGAAACACTTGAGACACAACACGCCAGAGATGCCTACCTGCTTCAGAGTGAGGTACACACAAACACACACACAAAGACATCACACCAGAGATGTGAAACATGTTGTTTAGTAGAGAAAGTGATTGTGTGTGTTTGTGTGTGTTTTTTCAGATAAAGTATAAGGAAGGACAGTTGTGTGTGAACAGCTCTTTGTTCTCTACACTACCTGACACTCAAGACATACAGTTTGCCAGAGAGATGACCGACACCATCAGTGAGGTAAAACAAACACTTTACATACTGTATCTGTCAACATAACTATATACTGCACAATCACTCACTGTGTGTGTGTGTGTAGAATAAGTACCGCGAGCAGGGCAGGAGGAGTATGAGCAGCAGTGTTTACTCTCAGCTTCCTGTGACATCTGACAGTGAGTTCAGCAGAAGCGTCAGTGATCTTCAGAGTGAGGTACACAAATAAACTTCACATGTGCACCTGTAACACACACACACACACACACACACTGATGATGAATGAATGAATGATTCTCTCTCAGGTGAAATATAAATCAGGTGTTAAAGATCAGATGAGCAGATCTCTGTACCATCAACTGCCTGAAACTTTAGAAACTCAACACGCGAAAGAAGCTTCACAGCTCCAGAGTCAGGTATCTGTCACACACATATTCATGACACAGACGCACACTGAGCAGATATTTGTATTTGTGTATTGTTGTGTGTTCAGCTGAAGTACAGAGAGAGCCATAAAGAGCAGATGGATACAAGTTTATATTCACTGATGTCACAATCGCCACAAAATGAGTTTGTCAAACATCAGATGGAGCTGCAGAGTCAGGTGACACATTCAGTCATTTTTTTATTAGTTCATTGATATCCAAACAACTCCATTGACTTCCATTGTATGACCACAACCACAAAACAGAGACAATTCTCAGAATTAGGGCTGCAACATCAAATCGATAAATTGATAATAATCGATAATGAAAATAGTTTTCAACTAATTTCATTATCAATTAGTTGGTCTGTGACGTCACTGGCGAGCTGTGCAGTTATAAACAGAGGTGAGAAGAGTAGCCAAAATCTTTACTCAAGTAAATGTACAATTAACAAAAGAAATCGTTACTCAAATAAAAGTAAAGTTCACTATTTTACAAATTACTTAGTAAAAGTAAAAAAAAGCATGCAATGAAAAAACTTCTCAGGTAGCTAGTTACTTAGTTACTTTTGTATCTATTCATGTAATAAATATTAACGCCAATATTTTAATATGATATCTTTGCAGTATACACACAGAGACTAAAGAATAGACAAACACAGAAGAGACAAGCATTTCTGCAAATTCAATCTAGTCCTAATATCAATGTAGCCTACACTAGACAAATACTTATTTAGAATAATAGACCATGTCAAACTAAAGTCAACCTGCGGAGTTTTGCGTTTACAATGCATTTGTTACGAACACGCCAGGCTCCACCCAAGCATCACGAGCAAACTCTCTCGAATTCTGATCACGCTCACCTGCAACTCATCAGCACCTCATCAATGCCTGCACTTAAGCACCACAGATTCCCTCACTCCCTGTCCGGTCTCGTTAACGCTACACGTAATGTCAAGGACTCCTACAAACAACAAACCTGCTTCCAAGGCTCTTGTGTATCTCCTCGTCTTCCTCGTCATCCTCCTTCTCGTCATCCTCCTTCTCGTCATCCTCCTCGTCTCCTGTCTCCGGTGTCCTCCCTGGTTCCTGTTTTGCACCTTCCTAATCCTCCTCCGTGAGGTCTTAAGTTTATTTGTTAATAAACCCTATTGTGTTTCAGACTTCTGTTCTCCGTGTCTCTCTGTCGTAACAGCATTTAACTAAACTCAGAGCATTTGCTAAAATTATGTAAAACATCTGCAGTGCTCTCTTATATGAAATACAAACTGATCTTAGCTCTGTGCTAGATCTGTATCCGTATTGCGCTTGGAGAGATGGAAAGGTTCAATTGGTTTCAGTCTTGCTGGAAAAGTTCTGGTAAATGGAAAAAAGCAGGGGTCCAAGCACCAATCCCTGAGGGACCCCAGTGATCATGTAGTGAGCAGAGGACAGATAGCCCCTCCATGCCACCTTGAAGGATCTGCCAGAGAGATAGGATTGGAACCAGCGGAGAGGGGAGACTGAGATTCCTAAAGATGACAGGGTTGCTAGCAGTATCTGGTGATTGACCGTGTCAGGATAGGTATGAAGAAACTTGTTTGAAAACTGACCTTTCAAGAGATTTAGCAATAAAATAGAGGAGAGAGACAGGTCTGTAACTGTCCAATGTGGGTTTCTTAAGTAGGGGAGTGACCTGAGCCTGTTTGAATGTGGATGGAAAAGTGCCGATGAGCAGGGAGGTGTTGATGATGTGTGTGAGTGCAGGTGTGAGTGTGCTGGATATGGCCTGAAGGAGATGGGAGGGGATTGGGTCAAGCGGACAGGGGGTGGGGTGGCGAGAGAGAAGTCTGGTGACTTCAGAGTCAGTCAGTGGGGTGAAAGAGGAGAGTTCGATGTTTGAAGTGGGGGTAGTGTGTTCCGAGGTCTGCAGTGCTGAGAATTGTTTGCTGATGGCTGATGTTTTCTCAGTGAAAAAAACTGCGAAGTCCTCAGCAGTCAAAGAGGTAGTGGGCTGGGGAGGAGTGGGCAAATAAGAGAGTTAAAGGTCTTGAAAAGCTGCCGAGTGTTAGGTGCATTGCTCACCTTGGTGGTATAAAAATATATTTTCGCTGTCGTAACACTAGCAGAGAAAGAGGAGAGTAGTGACTGGTAGTCCCTTAGGTCAGCAGGATTCTTGGTCTTGTGCCATTTCCTTTCAGCAGCCCTGAGTGTACTCCGTTCTTCACGGAGGATGTCAGACCGCCAAGGGCAGGAGGGGGTGGCACGTCTGGTCTGAAGGACAGAGGACAGAGATTATCTAGACAGGATGTAAGGGAAGAGCGTTAGGTGTCGGTGGCAGAGTCAGCATCTAGAGATGCAAAGTTGGAAGAGAGGATCTCACTTAAGCAGAGAGGGTGCTAGGGGAGAGAGAGCAAAGGTTCCATCTTAAATAAACAGCTGGTGGTGTTGGTGTAGGGCATGTAAAGAGGAGCATGTTGAAAGTGATGAAGAAGTGGTCAGAAATGTGAAGAGGTGTGACTTCACATTAAGAATTTAGTTTAAGAGCTTAAGAATTTGTTCAGCTGGTTGAAGACAACTTTTTCAATGATCTTGCCTATGAAGGGAAGATTTGAGATCGGTCAATAGTTGTTAAATATGGTCTTATCCAGATTGCTCTTTTTCAGGAGGGGTTTGACAACAGCAGTTTTCTGGGAGTTTGGGAAACTTCCAGAGAGAAATGAGGCATTTACCACATCTAGGAGATCTGCTTCTAAACAGTTTAACACACTTTTGAAAAAAGATGTGGGAAGTGCGTCAAGGACTAACATGATGTTAGTATACAATTAAAATATAAACAAATGGTATGTTAAATATACTGATGTGACTTGCCGGTGTCTTTGCTCGGTGGAGTCGCGCAGGTAGAGTCGCAGGTCTTTACTCTCGTCGGTCTTCACACAAGGAGGGCTGCACACGAGGGCTGATGCTACCGCTGACGCTTACCGCGCCAGCACAGAGGCACTGCTTAAGTATTTGTTGAGATGATCGCGAACAGAAAAGAGTTTAACACCCCTTCTCGATTAGTAAAACAAAGCCTGAATTACTTGAATTGGCCACGGATCAAACAGCGATCATCTAGCTCCGTGCTTTTAAGTGAAAAACGATAATGTCTAGCCAAAACGAAAGCTAACGGCAACTTAATGTGACTACAGTAACACAGTACTCAAAAGGAACAACAAACGCTAACACCTTATCACTCAGTCAACGAGTAATTAAATAAACAAGCTCAAATAATCTTAACTAACAACAGGCAACAGTCCAGTTCAGTACTTTTCCCATCTCTCATTAAGTTATTTTAAGCAAAAGATCTAATTAAACTTGTTATTTGATTAATCGCCCAACATACTGATTATCAAAAAAACTTTATTTGCTGCCCTACTCAAAATATATGATTTTGTGCTCTACTGAAGAGTCACATACAAACACATGAGATTGAATAAATGATGACAGAACTTTGAGTTTTGGCTGAAAAAAGTGCCTTAGGTGTGTGACAGTTTATTTTCCTTCTTAATGTTTAATTTGTCTAAATGTGGTGTTTGTTTCAGATTAAATATAAAGAAGATTTGAAGGAGAACTGCAGTAATCTTTACTCTCTCATGCCTGAAACACTGGACACAAAGTTTGCCAAACACACGGGTGAAATACAGAGTGACGTACGTACGACACACAGCTATTCATTTATCACAGTCCATGATGAGAGTGTTGTGTGTGTGAGTCAGTGTTTTTCATGTGTTTATGATTCAGGTGAAATATAAATCAGGTGTTAAAGATCAGACGAGCAGATCTCTGTACCATCAACTGCCTGAAACCCTCGAAACTCAACACGCGAAAGAAGCTTCACAGCTCCAGAGTCAGGTATCTGTCACTGTTGTCTGATGTAAGTTTACATGAACATGTCCGGCTGTGATGTCATCGTCTGATATATGTTTACATGAACATGTCCGGCTGTGATGTCATCGTCTGATATATGTTTACGTGAACATGTCCAGCTGTGATTTCATCGTCTGTCATAATAACTTTCATAGAGAAAAAATAGAGAAAATAAAAGTGCAGCTGTGCACTACTAATTTCAAAAATAGAAAAGATATGAAAGTGCCATTTTGAAATCTGTAAAAAAAATTTTTAAATATGGCCGCGAAAGTTTGTTCCGTTACAATTAATATGCCGATGTCATGTTATTTTGGCACTTCGGTTCCACGTTATATTTTTCTCGGGGTCTCATATCTAATGTTCTTTTAATATAGACTAGTAATGATTACCCCTTAATGTTTCCATGGCGACGCGTCATATTTGTCACGTGACACACCGCAGCCACACCTTATGACAGATCACCTTAATTTCCTTTTTTATTTCAAAATATTCAAAAACTCGCTTACGATGTCATCAACTATCTGATATTCCGATTCTCAAAAATGTGTAATTGTGTGTGTTAGGTCATTTATAAATAATCTTGATCTATACGTGAGACGGGTGCCACCATGTTTCTTTGCGACGCAGTTCAGAGAGTTTTGTCTGTCATCAGTTTCTCCCGAAATACATGCAAGAAAGTGGCCGGTGAACTCCGAGAACTTTAACTCTTGTAAACTTTATAGTTAATTCCACTATGTCTGTCTGATGTGAATAACACACGTCATCAAATTATATTTGAATAGATTGTTATTGCTGCTTCCACAGACATGAGTGTGTATCTTACAAACTCCAAATGTATTGTTCTACTAGTGCTTATGTGTATTTAAATGGCTGAAACCTAAAATAAACATTATTAGGTTGAAAACACTGCATAGTTGTGATATATGACAGCGCTGAGCTCGTCCGTCTCTGGCTCAGCGCAAACCAACGCGCGAAAGCACAATTTGAATCTGGCAGTCACTGAACATTCTAAATCTCATATCTGGGACCGTATTCTCAGGGGCACGGAAATAATATCCCATATATGGGACCAAACCGGATACCGCTCAAAAGGTTAAAAATTTCTGTTGCGAGGTAGGCGGGACGAGAGCCAGGATTCGAGGCCGGTGCGTAAATGATAACGAGCGTCAGCTGTACGTGCACCGTACTATTGGGTTTCGGCACCAGTGTAACAAAGTTCCATGAAGGGAGGGAAGGAAGGAAGGAGGCGGGAACCGGCAAACATTTAACATCTTTAATCAAATCAAATAAACAAGGACGTAAAACGTAAAAGACAAAACACAAACACAATTTCCAGGCCCGGTCCTCTCTCACTGACGGTCCGGTCGCTCATCCACTTACATTTACATTACATTTAGTCATTTAGCAGACGCTTTTATCCAAAGCGACTTACAGATGAGGAAACATTAGAAGCAATTGTAAAAACATAGGCCACAAAATACATAAGTGCAAAAAAATAGTCCATTAAAGTCTAGCACAGTATAAAAAGCTGAGAATAGTGAGGCTAGAAGGTATTTTTTATAAAGAAGGAAAGGGAAGAGAATTAGGAAAAATCAATCAGCGACGTGTTGACGGAAGAGATGCGTTTTTTAAAGATGGCAACCGAGTCTGCTGATCTTGTAGCAGCTGGTAGATCATTCCACCAATGTGGAACAGATCCAGAGAAGGTACGGGAGAGTGACTTTTTTCCTTTTTGGGATGGTACCACTAGTCGTTGTTCCTTTGCAGACCGCAGTGATCTGGCAGGAACATAGATCTGCATTAGCGAGTGGAGATACGATGGTGCAGATCCGGTGTTGGTCTTGTAGGCCAGGAGCAAAGCTTTGAACTTTATGCGGGCGGCAACAGGGAGCCAGTGTAACCTGATGAAGAGCGGAGTTACATGCGCTCTCTTCGGTTCATTGAAGACCACTCTTGCCGCCGCATTCTGGATCATCTGGAGAGGTTTGATTGTGCAAGCAGGAAGTCCAGCCAGAAGCGCATTGCAATAATCCAGTTTGGACAGGACAAGAGCCTGGACTAGGACTTGCGTAGAGTGCTCCGATAGGAAAGGTCTAATTTTCCTAATGTTGTAGAGGATGAATCTACAGGACCGGGTGGTGCTGGCAACATGACTTGTGAGGTCAAGCCGATCATCGATTACCACTCCCAGGTTTCTGGCTGTGCTGGACGGTGTAATCGTTGATGAGCCTAGTTGAATAGCAAGGTTGTGTGAATCTTTGGGTTGGCCGGGATCACAAGCAGTTCCGTTTTTGCAAGGTTTAGCTGCAGGTGATGATCCTTCATCCAAAGCGAGATGTCACTCAGGCATGCCGCGATGCGAGCAGCGACCGATGGATCGTCCGGTTGAAATGACAAGTAGAGTTGAGTGTCGTCGGCATAGCAGTGATAGGAGAAGCCATGCTTCTGAATGACCGAGCCGAGGGATGTCATGTAAATGGAGAAGAGTAACGGTCCAAGCACTGAGCTCTGTGGCACCCCCGTGTTGAGCTGTTGGGACGCGGAGACCTCATCTCTCCAGGATACTCTGAATGACCTACCCGACAGGTAGGACTCAAACCATTGCAACTCCATTCCAGAGACACCCATAGCACTGAGAGAAGACATGAGGATGTGATGATTGACCGTGACAAAGGCAGCAGACAGATCCAGTAGGATGAGCACAGATGACATGGATGATGCTTTTGCCAGTCTCAGGGCTTCGATGACTGAGAGAAGTGCAGTCTCTGTGGAATGACCGGTCTTGAACCCAGACTGATTGCTGTCTAGGAGGTTGTTTTGCATGAGAAAGGAGGAGAGCTGGTTGAACACAACTCGCTCCAGGGCTTTGGCGATGAAGGGAAGAAGGGAGACAGGCCTGTAGTTT
This sequence comes from Barbatula barbatula, assembly GCF_947034865.1. Taxonomy (NCBI): domain Eukaryota; kingdom Metazoa; phylum Chordata; class Actinopteri; order Cypriniformes; family Nemacheilidae; genus Barbatula; species Barbatula barbatula. Next base: position 294,068 of record NC_136786.1, read on the forward strand.
TCTAGCAGTGTAGGGTCCAGGGTGGGTTTCTCTAGAAGCGTTGTGATGCGGGCCTCTTTGAACGCTGTGGGAAATGTCCCAGTGGTGAGCGAAGAGTTGATGATGTGGGTCAGAGCAGGCACAACCGTTGGAGAGATGGCCTGGAGGAGATTGGTGGGGATGGGATCCAGTGGGCAGGTGGTAGGGTGGTTGGAGCCAATGACCTTGGAGACATCAGCTTCAGACAGAGGAGAAAAGGCGGGGAGCACACACGTGTCAGGGATGTGGGCGGGTTCGACAGGTGGTGGCGTAGAGAACTGGCTGCTGATGGCAGTAGTTTTCTTTACGAAGAACGATGCAAAATCAGCAGCTGTTAACTCAGATAAAGGTGCGGGAGCAGGCGGACAGAGGAGAGCAGAGAGGGTTTTGAAGAGCCTGCAAGAGTCCGGAGAGTTACAGATCCTCGAGTGTTAGTAATCTGTTTTTGCAGAGGTGACATCTACAGAGAAAGAAGAGAGAAGAGATTGGTAGAGAAAGAGGTCTGCTGGGTCTTTTGACTTGAGCCATTTTCTCTCAGCTGACCGGAGGCTGGCGCGATGGCCATGCAGTACATCCGATAACCAGGGAGCCGACGGGGGTGCACGGGCTGGTCCAGATGCAAGAGGGCATAGGTTGTCCAAGCAGGATGAAAGCGTGGAACACATAGTGTCTGTGGCATTGTCTGTATTCAAAAGAGAGAGCTCATCAGAGGGGGGGAGTGCAGAGAAGACAGCAGAGGAAAAACAGGAGGGAGGGAGAGACCGCAGGTTGTGCCGGAAGGTGACCATCGGTAAGACAACTGCGATATCCGGAGCAGTGAGGTCGAGGGTGACGAAGAAGTGATCAGACGTGTGCAGCGGGGTGACCTGAGAGTGATGAGTGGAGCAGTACCATGTGAAGATCAGATCTAGATGGTTTCCAGACTTGTGGGTTGCTGATGTGGAAACCTGCTCGAGGAGAAATGATGCAGTCAGGTCGACGAAGTCAGCAGCCTGTGGCTTTCCAATGTGGATGTTGAAGCCTAGTACCACCAGGGGAGTACCATCCTCTGAAGGATGAAAGAAGCACATCCAGCTCCTCCAAGAAATATCCAAGCTGACCTGGGGGACGATATATAACAACAAAATGACTTTTAACAGGGTGGGTGATAGTAACAGCATGAAACTCGAAGGAGCTGTTGTCACATATTGGTGTTAGCTGATTGAAGTTCCAGTCTTTGGGGATGAGTAGACCGGTGCCTCCACCCCTTCCTGTGATGCGAGGGCTGTGGGAGAAAGTGTGGGCAGCGGGAGTGGCAGAGTCCTCTGGTTTGATCCATGTTTCTGTAAGTGCTACAATGGAAAGACCAGAATGTTTAACAAAAGCTGTAATGAAATCAGCTTTGTTCACAGCAGATTGGCAGTTCCACAATCCTATTGGGAAAGTAGAAGGGGCAGTTTCTAGCAGTGATACATTGTGAAGATTATTAGCATTGCGTCGCCTTCGGCATGCGGCAGATGATTTACGTGTTTTGATAACAGAAAGGATTGTAAAATACATATTTAAGAGAAGCAGAAAGAAAATAGGGAGAAACATTAAAGATAACAATAAAGGAATAAGTATTAGTGAAAACAAGTAAGACAAAAAGTGCAAGTGTTGATACAAAACAAAAAAAGGCAATACTCAAGTGCCCTGATAATGTGTCCCGGGCTCGGTGGAGTCGCGCGCAGGTAGAGTCGATGTCTTTACTCTCTTCGGTCTTCACGTGATGAGGGCTGCACGCGACCGATGCCGCGGTGGGTAGACACTTTTTAAATACGCGTCTAATTACTTAAATTCAACAGGCCCCGCCCTCGTATGACACGCGCACACAAAGCAAACAAATTAAACTAGCCCAAGAACGAACGAAGGAACGATACTACACGCGGTTTCACCACGTGACAGAGCGGAAGTAAATACAAAGCGATTTCTCAGTTTAACACAGTACTCAAACTCAACAAGACACAATTAAAATACACTTACACAGTTCTGTACGCTTCTGCTGCTAAATTGCTTCTCACTTATGCTTCACAATCTCCTCCGTGATACCAAACCGATGCGCGTACAGCTGACGCTTGTAATCATTCATGCACCGGCCTCGAATCCCGGCTCTCGCCCCGCCTACCTCACTACAATTTCATTTGTAACCATGAATACAAAATTCAGGAAGATTTGATCTCACGTTTCCATATAAGGCATAAAAAGGAACATTTCCTCCCGTTTGGCGTGCCCCACCTGTCACGTCTCTATTCCCCACCAGTGGGGCGCGCCCCACAGTTTGAGAAACGCTGGTTTACATGAATGTGTCCGGCTGTGATGTCATCGTCTGATATATGTTTACGTGAACATGTCCGGCTGTTATGTCATTGTCTGATGTATGTTTACATGAATGTGTATGGCTGTGATGTCATCGTCTGATATATGTTTACGTGAACATGTCCGGCTGTGATGATGTCATCGTCTGATATATGTTTACATGAACATGTCCGGCTGTTATGTCATTGTCTGATGTATGTTTACATGAATGTGTATGGCTGTGATGTCATCGTCTGATGTATGTTTACATGAACGTGTCCTGCTGTGATTTCATCGTATGATGTTTGTTTACGTGAACATGTCTGGGTCTGATGTCATCGTATGATGTATGTTTACATGAATGTGTCCGGCTGTTATGTCATCGTCTGATGTTTGTTTACGTGACCGTGTCGGGCTGTGATGTCATCGTCTGATGTATGTTTGTATATGTGATGTATACAGTTGTCATATAAAGGTGTGAGGAAGGGCGATTTCTCGGGTTCCACCTTCACTGCGGTTCCAGATTCAGTTGAGATGAAGTTTGTTCAGGACGTTCAACATGTTATCAGCGAGGTAAAGACTCACCTTCCTTCACAACACCAGCATAGTGTAGATTTGTTGTTTACTGTATGTTGTTGTGATGTTTTTTCAGATCGAGTATCGTGAGGAAGGAAAGAAAAGTCTCTCTTTCAGCGTTTATTCACAGATGCCAGAGACGCCGGAGACTCAGTTTGTGAGATCCGTCACTGAACTTCAGAGCGAGGTTAACAAAACACAAATCATCATAAAAACACACCACACAAGGAACGATGGTACTGTGCTGTTTATTGTTCTTTTGAGTTTAGAAATGTCAGTAAATCTGTGAATGAACTGTGTGTTTTTTCATTCAGGTGAAATATAAGAAGTTTGAGAACGCAAACAACACGCTGTATTCCACCCTGTCAGAGACAATGGACACACAACATGCTAAACACGTTACTGATGTCATCAGTGAGGTCATTCAAACATCACACTTCTCCATTTTTCCATCTTTATATACTCTGTTGTTTCTTAACACGGTTTTATTTTGTGTGCTGCAGGTGAAATATAAGCGGGAGGGAAAGCAGAGTTTGTCCAGACCTCTCTTCACAGAACTGTCTGATAAACCGCACACGCAAACACAACAACACATTTCTGACACACACAGAGAGGTAGACACGTTACACCCATGTTACACACGTCACTCATGTTCATCACAGTTATTAATGAGGATGTTCTGATCTCAGGTCAGACAGAAAGATGATCAGAAGAGCTTATATTCACTGATGCCAGAGACCTTAGAAATACATCTGGCCAAACACATGAGTGACATCCAGAGCACGGTAACACGCTTCTGTCTCTCTCATTCTCTCATGTGTCTGTCTGTCTGTGTAATGAGAGTTAAATAAGTGAACGTGTTTATACAGATGAAGAGGTTTTTGTTTGATTTCAGCTTCAGTACAAACAGGACGGTAAGAAGGAGGCAGAGAGTAATTTATACAGTCTAATGCCAGAGACACTTCAAACTCAACACGCTAAACACACGTATGAGCTGCAGAGTCATGTGAGTCTGTGTGTGTGTGTGTGTGAAGTCAGTGACTTTTATTGTTTGTCTGAGAGGACTGTAAAAACATTTCAAATTTGAGTAAAAATCTCTCTCTAAATGTGTGTGTGTGTGTATTCACCTGATGTGTGTTTAGGTTAAATATAAAGAGAATCAGGGAACAGATGTGTCTCTTTATGCTCATCTGCCCGAGACACGAGACACTGAACACGCTAAACACGCCAGCGAGATACAGAGTGAGGTAAGACATCAGACATCCATCAACACTGACCTGAGATCAGACTGACATGAGAGCTGATGCATGTGTTTCTCTCTCAGCTGAAGTACAGAGAGACTGTGAAGAAAGATCTGCCTTCATCTTTATATTCTCACATGGCCAACACACCAGAGATACAGCGAGCCAAAGATCTTAACACACTTCACAGTCAGGTATCAATAATCCACCTTAAACACACACAGAGCATCAGCACCGGCTGAAGACTTGCGTTGTTGGGTTTCAGGTGAAATATAAGAGAGACAGTCAGAAGAACATCAGCTCGTGTGGTTATTCACATCTGCCTGAAACTCCAGATATTGAGTTTGTGAAGACTGTGACTGAACTTCAGAGCGATGTGAGTTACACAAAATCACACATACAGTACACACTCTCTTCTGACAGTCGCGTGTGATGATGTTTGTTTGAATCTGATGATTCAGGTGAAATATAAATCAGGTGTTAAAGATCAGATGAGCAGATCTCTGTACCATCAACTGCCTGAAACTCTCGAAACTCAACACGCGAGAGAAGCTTCACAGCTCCAGAGTCAGGTATCTGTCACAAACACACACATTATGTTTGTTGTGTTTTTCTGTTTGACACATCTCCAGAGTCTCCTGATTCTAACTGAGAAGGTTAAATTTCACACGTGTGTGTTTCTTTGTTGTGTTACTGTAGGTGAAGTATAAAGAGAGACATCAGAAAGAAGATTCCTCATCACTTTATTCCCGACTGACCGATACACCAGAGACCCAAATGGCCAGAGAAAAGTCTGATCTTTACAGTCAGGTACATCTTATCATTTGTCTGTGTGAATACAGGATCTTCTGTACAGCGTGGACAGTCCATGAATAAACATTTCTGTTGTTCATTTTGAAAATTAGTAAAAACAGTTCACACAGAACGTGATATTATTGCACAGCGACTGGTGTTTGATGAAGTTGTGATTTCAGATCAGATATAAAGAGGACGGGAGGAGAAACATCTCATCTTCTCTTTACTCTCTGATGCCCGACACTCCAGACACACAACATGCCAAACAACAGTGTGCACTACTGAGTGAGGTAATGCTCACTACGCCTCTAGTAAATATTGTCATGTCTGCTTCTCTGTGAACAACGTTTGGAGGAATGTATTCATTTTCTGTGTGAGGATAAATGTCTTCATGTGTTATTAATTAGGCGTCTGTTGTGTTGTGTTGTGTAGAATGAGTACAGGAGAGAGGGTCAGGAGGAATTATCAGACTGTCTGTACTCACAGCTGCCTGAAACACTTCATACACAGTTTGTGAAAGACGTCACGCCGCTCATCAGTCAGGTGATCTACACACACACACACACACACTTATTTAATTTCTTATTTTAATGTCTCAGTGCCGTAAAGTCTTGAAGTTCATCCGTTTTTATTTATGAGAGAACACATCACATTCGGTCTGTCAGAGCCACAAAGAACTCTTATTAAACAAAAAGACACATCTTACAGAAACTACAACAAAATCCAAATGTGCATTTGCTAAATTCATTTTAAAAATGATGATGTTTAGATCAAGTGTTTCAGACCTCATTCCATGTAGATTCGGGTGTGAATTGATCAGATTTTTTCTAACCCTTGAATGTTTTAGATCAAATATCAAGCATTGGCTAAGAAGGAGATGAGCACGGCTTTGTATCACACACTGCTAGAAACCAAAGCAACACAACACGCCCGAGATGCTTCAGACATACAGAGCCAGGTGACGTCTTCAATTGCAACTCGAAAGCATTGATTACTTTTTAACCTCAATAATCGTCTCGGTTACGTATGTAACCTCCGTTCCCTGATGGAGGGAACGAGATGTTGTGTAGCCAGTATGGGGTTTAACTTGAACCTATCATCTCTGACTGACTAGAAAAGGCCAATGAAATTGCAGAATTAAATCCGGGTATAAGAGTTGTGGCATGAAGGAAACCATGTCTCGTTCCCCTCATCAGGGAAAGGAGATTACATACGTAACCGAGACATTCCCTTTCTGTCGGTCTCTCAACATTGTGTTGACTGAATGGGGTTCCTACAAAAACACCACGGCGCTGTGCTGCGTCACAATCTCTAGCGAAGAAACGCTGACTGGCCTGGTCATGTCAGAGGTAATCGCTAGTATCACACACTGCCAACCAGGCTCGCAGGGACCGAGACGGGAGACTAGGGGTTCGATCTGCTTCACCGTGGGGAGGCCCCCCGATAGGAGAACGGCTCTGCTGACTAACCTGCCCAACGAAAGTGCAGCTCATCGCATCGTCGAACTGAGAGTGCTGATGGCTGCTGGAAATTATGCTGTCGGTGTCGAAGAGGGGTGGGGCTGCTGGGGAGCAGACGCTGCACAGGACCTCGACGGCCAGGTAGTAGCAGGGCAGGATGTGCTTGATCACCTCTGTCTGCTTCTTTATCGTCAAGAACTGCTGGGAGAAGTCATCGACTGTATCACCAGACAGCCCACCCTGCGAGATGGGGGCGTTGAGAAAACAAACCTTCTCGGCATCACGCATCTGCACAAGGTTAAGCCAGAGGTGTCTATTATGGTGGTCCATAGTGTGGACACCGTACGACCCAGGGCCCGCACCGTCACCTTGGTCACCTGGAGGGTGGACCTCCAAGATGGCCATGACGTGCAGAGCCAAGGCAGCTTGACTCGCAGCAGTGTAAGCCTTCGACACAAGGGATGTCAAAAACTTACAGGCCTTGAAGGTGCCAAGAAGGGGGCGCTCCAGGTCTTACTAAGCTCCTCATGTACTCCCGGGAAAAATGGCACCGAGGCCATGAAGAAACAAAGTATCAAACCGCAAGTGTTGGGAGTTGGTGCGGTGCACTGCAGCCCAATGCTCGCGGCGGCCCGGGAGAGCATGGCTGACATCTTGATGTCCACTTCCTCCTGGGCTTGACCTCCAGAGGTAGGGTGCTCCAAGAAATCGTTGGAGAACGATAGAAATCCAGCAGTATTAGAACATGGAGTCATCAGCATCAGATGCGAAGGCTCTGAAGAACAAAAGGTGATTGAATGCAGCACGCCGTCTTCCTTTAATAGGACCTATCATCTTCTGACTAGTTTTGAAAAGGTTTTAAATTTGCATGCCGGACTCCGCCCCTGGATATCCGGGTATAAAGGTGGAGACGGCGTGCTGCATTCATTCACCTTTTGTGCTGAGGACCTTGAGAGCATCTCTCGACTGCTGCAGTGGACGGCAAGTGTTGTGCCATGAGCGACGTTGTGTCGAACTGACAGATGGGGCTCCTATGGAAAACGCCACATCACTGTACCGCGTCACAATCTCTAGCAAAGCGATGCTGACTGGCCTGAGCATGTCAGACATGAGCGCTACCGCAAAATTTTAACCAGCCAGTGGACAGGCATGGTGTCCCAGAGCTTTGGCAAAGATAGTTTCTCTAATGGCGAGAAGCCGTCCGGTACCGTAGGGCCACTGGGTAAGCGCCGTTCCCTCAATGGGGATGTGCGCTACGGAGACCACTTCCCGCCGTATGTGGAGACAACAAAATGGTCTCGCCGGTAGAGGAGAACTCATGGGAGGTATGTGCGGACTGAAGTGCCGCAAGCTGGATGTCCACCTGGAGGAGGTCATGGGTTGGCACGAGGGAACCATCTCATGAGGATACATCAAACGGAACCACCCTGTTGGGGGGTTACTACGTGTGGGGCACTAGGTCTGGTTAGAGCTATACGTGTATAACTCAGCTGATACCCGGCCAGAGGAGGCAGGGCTTCGGCCGCCACGAGTGCTTAGTGATGGATGGAATGCATATTCTTCACCCAAGGGGGAAGAAGGGAGGCGGAAATAGCGCACTGACCCACCTAAGAAGGGGGGAAGGTGCTTTCGCAGGTGTACACCCTACCGGCAGCCAGTCTCACCTATTGGTACCATACAAGACTCGAGCTTACACCGGTTCCATGCAGAGGTAGTAAAACCTCGCGAAGGTGTTGGCCGTAGCCCAACCCGCAACTTTGAAGATGTCTGCCAGAGAGGCGCCCTGAGCCAACGCTCACGAGGAGGCTATACCCCGAGTGGAGTGTGCCCTCACTACCAATGGACACAGGCCTGGGACCACCACGATCCAGTGTGCCAACCTCTTTTTGGAGACAGTCCTCCCCTTTGCTGACCTCCGAAAGAGATAAAGAGCTGCTCAGAGCGCCTTAAGCTCTCCGTGCGGTTGAGGTAGAGGTGCAGTGCGCGTACGGGACACAACGCAGACGAGGTTAGGTCTTCCTCCCAGGTGGGGAGCGCCTGCAAGTTCACCACCTGGTCCCCGAAGGGGAGTGGCAGGAACTTTGGGCACGTATGCAGGCCGGGGTCTCAGCATCACATGAGAGTCATCAGGCCCGAAATTTAGGCAATCAGTGGACACGGAAATGCTTGCAGATACCTCACCCTCTGGATGGACGCGACCGCCAGCAGGGGAGCCATCTTTATCGTAAGATGAGGAAGAGTGGGCTCTCCGAGGGTCTCAAAAGGGGGCCACTGAAGGCCCACCTCGAGGTCCCAAGAGGGTACGGAGTCTTGGATGAAGCGGATTTAGCCTTCTCTCGCCCCTAAGAAACCTAATGATCAGGTCACGCTGCCCTATAGGCTTACCAGCAACTGGTTCATGATGAGCCGCGATGGCGCTCATCGTATTGATTTTAAAATCCTTATGCTCTCTTACAAGGCCTTAAATAATTTGGCCCCTCAATATTTGTCAGACCTTTTAGTACTCTACACCCCAGCACGCACTCTCCGTTCCACTGAAGCTGGTCTCCTAAATGTCCAGGCAACACGCTTGAAAACCATGGGGGATAAGGCTTTTTCCTCTCTTGCTCCAAAATTATTGAACTCCCCACCGAGATAAGAAATGCTGAGTCTCTTAATATTTTTAAATCATTGCTCAAAACAACTTTTTTTGGTGTAGCTTTTGTATGAGGTGCCTTATCGGAATGAAATTTAGTTTTTCCGTTACTGTTTTCCTAAATTTTATTTTATTTGAATGTCTGTTTACTTTGTTCCTTTTTCTATGTAAAGCGCTTTGAGATGCTGCATGTAAAGGCGTTATATCAGATAAAGTTATAATTATTATTATTATTATTATTATTATACACTCCAGTGTGGAAGGGGAGAGATTTTTTCCAGTCTGCTGCAGGACAGCACAAGGAGCCAGACATGGAGGTTCCAGAGGTCTGGTTTCGGATGCCACAACGTGCCCTTCCCCTGCGAGAAAAGGTCCTTCGTCGGGGGAATCGGCCAGGCGTGACTTGTCATCAGGAGCATTAGTTCTGAGGACCAAGTGTGGTTGGGCCAGTAAGGCGCAACTAGCAGCACTTGATGCTCCTCTTCCCAGACCTTGCACAGGACCTGTGCAATGAGGTTCACTGGGGCGTACTTCCACATGTCCCGCAGTCAGCTGTTCACTAGGTCATGCTTGTCGAAGGGGACCTCGGTCAGGGAGTACCACAGTGGTCAATGGGTGTCCCAGGAGGGGAACAGGTCCCCCTCTGCCCGCCTGAACTGCACCCAAAACAGCCGGATTGCGCGGAGTGGAGTTGCCACTCTCCACGAGGTGTCGACTGACAAGAGAGCGTGTAGCTGTCTGGTTCAAATTGCCCGGTTTGCATGTGGCATGCAGAGACTTTGCAGCACGTGCTGGTCCTACCCGAGAGGCCGTAGTCTCCTCAGTGCGAGTAGAACAGCTAACCATTCCAGTCAGCTGATGTGCCAGCGAAGGTGGGGGCCCGACCCGTTGCACACAGCACCCCAACCCCGTAGGGAGGCGTATGTCGAGACCTGTCCAAGGGACCCCGGTGGCCGGTGTGCCACGCTCTCCAGAGAAGTCGTCTCTGTAGCCAGTGCTGGAGCGGTTTCATGTGCATCAACCCGAGGGGGACCAGCCCCGTCGAGGACGCCATGTGTCCCAGGAGCCTCTGAAAAAAATTTCAGGCAGACCGCTGGCTGCTGCCTAAGAAAGTTCAGCACTGACTATGCATGTTCGACCGAAGATACGGCTGGGGTCGGGCACGATGGTATTGATCTCTCTGGGTGGTCCTTTCCCCAATGTCTTCTTCCGGGGGGCCACCTAAGAAGGGGAACCGGAACCGGAGTCGACACCGAAGAAGGCCGGGGGGAGCAAGAAGGCGTAGGACTGTCTTTTGGGGAATGGCCAGATGAGCGAGACAGGGCATAATCTCCATATCACCCTTGTTGCTCGCCGTCGCAGACGGCAGGGCCGTAGCCACTGCGGTCCCAGAACGGGAAGCAGATGAGGTTATGGCTGGATCTTGGCAGAACACAGCCACCCGTGACAGCAACATCTGAATCGCCATCCGCCTGCAGTGCGGGCAAGTCGTATCCACGAAGGCTGCCCTTAGAGTGTTGTACCCCTGAAGACCTGCGGCAAACATCATGTCCATCCCCGTCCTCAATGAGTGTATTGCATCCATGAGAGTAGCGGGCGATGCCATGCTGAGGAAATTAGCTCCTCTAGAAAAACACCTCTTGAACTGCCGAGACGCCCAGGGGAAGTCACTCCCTATGCTGCAACGCGTTGTAGAATCCAGCAATTTGAAGATTGTCAACAGATGCAAAGGCTCCGAAGGTGATTGAATGCAGCACATCTTATCCCCTTTATACCTGGATATCCATGGGCGGAGTCCGGGATGCAAATTTCATTGGAATTTTCAAAACTAGTCAGAAGATGATAGGTTCTCAAGTCAAACCCCATCTGTCGGTTCAACACAACGTCGAGAGACCGACAGAAAGGGAACTGTAATATCACTAACAATCAATAATGATTCAATGAGCACCTGATTGATGATGTCACTCTCTTCATCAGATCAAATATAAAGAAGGAAAGATGGATCTGTCGTCCAGTGTTTACTCACAGCTGACCCAAACACCTCAGACTGAATTCGCTGTTACAGTGTCGAGGCTTCAGAGTGATGTACAGTATTACAACAACACAAATCATACACACAAAAACACATGTCAACAGTGACACCTGATGTGTTGCCTCATATTCCTTAGGATAAATACAGAGAGGAGGGCAGAAAAGCACTGAGAACGAGTGTTTATTCACAACTGGCCGAGACGACAGACACACAGTTTGTTAAGACAATGACTGAACTGCAGAGTTATGTGAGTGACACACATTAACAAACATCACAAACACACGTCAGAGCTCTCTTACAGTCATGTTTCATGTGTTTGTGTGTTTCAGGTGAACTATAAAGCTGCAGGTAAGAAGCAGATGACCAGTGCTTTATATTCTCTGCTGCCCGAGACGATGGAAACACAACACACACGAGAGATAACACAACTGCTGAGTGAGGTGTGTGTGTGTGTGTATCACATTTGTAATGATAAACATGTCATGTGTGGGATTTAAGATCAATATAGATCAATAGAAAAATACATTTGCTTAAAACAACATTAATCACCAAATGTATTTTTCTATTGATCTATATTGATCTTAAATCCCACACATGTCAATCAACATTTACTGTGATTTCAGAGTAAATATAAAGCGCAAGCGAAGAAAGAGATTTCAGACAGTCTGTACGCTCGACTGCCCGAGACAACACAGACTCAACACAACAAAAACATCTCTGAACAGCTCAGTCAGGTCTGTGTGTGTGTGTGTGTGTGTGTCTGGTGTTGTGTTGTGTCGTGTTCTCACTGTGTGATTTGTTTCTTTCAGAATAAATACAAACAGAAGGTCAAACAAGAAATTTGTAAAAGTGTTTACTCACAGCTGACAGACACACAAGAGATGAAGTTTGCCAAACAGATGACGCAACTCCAGAGTGTTGTATGTGTGTGTGTGCGTTGTAATAAATGTGATTGTTGTGATCAGATGTACTTTATTCCCAGTATTGTGTTGTGTTGTGTTGTGTAGAATGAGTACAGGAGAGAGGGTCAGGAGGAATTATCAGACTGTCTGTACTCACAGCTGCCTGGAACACTTCATACACAGTTTGTGAAAGACGTCACGCCGCTCATCAGTCAGGTAATCATCATCAACACTCAGTTTTCTCTTAGGTGTTTTTATTCATCATATTTAACCAATGTTTGTGTGTAGATAAAATACAAAGAAGAAGGAAAAAAGATGATGGAGAACTGCCTGTACTCACAACTGCCCCAAACTACTGAAACACAACATGCCAAAGCAATGACACAACTCTACAGTCAGGTGCACACACACACACTCGCACACACATTGATCAGTTGTGTACATACCATGGGTTCCCTTTCTGTTGGTCTCTCGACGTTGTGTCGAACCGACAGATGGGGTTTGACTTGAGAACCTATCATCTTCTGACTATTTTGAAAAGGCCAATGAAATTGGCGAATGAAATTTGCATGCCGGACTCCGCCCCGGATATCCGGGTATAAAAGGGACACGGCGTGCTGCATTAATTCACGTTTTGTTCTTCGGAGCCTTCGCATCTGATGACAATCCTTCTAAAAGAGCTGATTTCTCGACGTGGTGCAGCGGACTGTCTGTCATCAGTGACTTCCCTGGCGTCTCAGCGGTTCCGGAGGTGTTTTTCTCTCTAAAAGAGCAAATTCCTACAGCGCAGCATGTCTCGCTGTTCTGAAAAAGGCACCCTGCCGCGGGCACTTCCTCTTCCCTCGATGGGGGGGCAGCTAGGGGCTACGTCGACGTACTCCGGGTGGCGTGTGCCGTCGCGGTGCACTTGTGTCGGGAGCTTGCAGTGCCGCGGACCAGGCTGCCCCCGCTCTTCACACCATGGCCGTCCTGTAGGTCCATCAGTGAAAGAGTTACACGAGGGAAGACCGACCCAAAGGTAATGCAGGAACTCTGCGCCACCACCGACTGGGTGACTGGGTCGGACGATGTCCACGATTGTGGTCCGGGAGAGGCACCTCTGGCTCAACCTTGGCAAGATGCGGGACGCCGAGAATGTCCGCTTTCTCGATGCTCCCATCTCGCAGGGTGGGCTGTTTGGTGAGCCCCGCCGCGGGCCTGCCGCCTTCCGGCTGTCGAGGTCCCGTTCGTGGTCTGCTCCTAAACAGCCCCGGCCGCCTTTGTCGTCATCCCCGGTTCCGGCGCCCCCTCCTCAGGCGGCCCCGGGGAGGAAGACGTCAAGGAAAGGTCCGCCGTCTCATCAGCAGCCGCCGCGGAAGCACAAGCGCTCCTGATGAGGTGAACCCAAGGAGAACAAGATTGGGCCCGACCCCAGCCATTCCATCGCTTCCGGGTCGGACTGGGATGGTTTCTGCCGGGCTCCTTCGGGGGCCTGGTGCCCACATGTTCACAAGAGCTTTCATTCCCCCTGGGTCTTTCTGACAGCGGCTCTCACCCTCTGCGGACGGTGTTCAGTGACTCGACATTGCGTCGCGGTGACGCGCAGTGCAGAGTATAAACATAGCCAGCCCTCAGCACTCTCACCTCGACGGTGCGCAGAGCTCCCTTTTTTCTCGGTATGGAACTCGACTCTGTCTCCATGATGGCACGACTCACCCTAGAGCGCGCACAGTCAGTGCTGAACTGTTTGAGCCTTCTCAAACAGCAACCAGCGGTCCCCCTGAAATTATTTCAGAGGCTCCTGGGGCACATGGCATCCTCAGCGGGGGTGGTCCCCCTCGGGTTGATGCACATGAGACCGCTTCAGCACTGGCTACAGAGACGAGTTCCCTGGAGAGCGTGGCACACAGGCAGCAGGCGTATCGTCATCACGCCTCTCTGCCATTCATCCTAACCCTTGGGGTGCGGTGTGCAACGGGCACGCAGTATCGGGTCGGTGGACGGGCCCCCGCCTGCACTGGCATTCAATTGCCAAGAGTTGTTTGCTGTTCTACTTGCGCCCCTGGTGCAGGGCCAGTAGGTGCTGGTCAGGTCGGACAGTACTACTGCCGTAGCGACCGCCAGGGTGTCCGCGGGACAAGCAGAAGTACGCCTTCCCCCAGTGAGCCTCATTGCACAGGTCCTGTGCAAGGTCAGGGAAGAGGAGCATCAAGTCTGAGTAGTTGCGCCTTTCTCGCCCAACCGGACTTGGTTCTCGCTCTTGACGACAACTCCCCCATGGCCGATTCCTCTGACGTTGCAGGGGAAGGGTACATTGTGGCATCCGAGACCAGACCTCTGGGACCTCCATGTCTGGCTTCTGGATGGGACGAGGAGACCCTGAGTGGTCTGCCCCCTGCGGTGGTAGAGACCATTACACAGGCAAGGGCCCCGGCCACGAGTGGCGCCTCTTCTCGTCCTGGTGTTCTTCTCGCGGAGAAGACCCACGGAAATGCTCGATCGGGTACTGTCCTTCCTACAGGAGAGGCTGGAGAGGAAACTCTCCCCGTCCACACTGAAAGTGTATGTAGCCGCAATTGCCGCTCATCACGAACCAGTTGCTGGCAAGCCCCTGGGGCAGCATGACCTGGTCATTAGGTTCCTGAGGGGCACAAGAAGGCTGAATCCGGCCAGTCCGTGCTCCGTTCCCTCTTGGGACCTCAATGTGGTCCTGGCGGGCCTTCAGAGGCCCCCCTTCGAGCCCCTAGGAGGCCGCTCTTCCTCACCTCTCGATGAAGACGGTCCTCCTGCTGGCGCTCGCTTCCATCAAGAGGGTAGGGGACCTACAAGCATTTTCCGTATCCACCGATTGCCTTAAATTTGGACCCGGTAACTCTCACGTGATCCAGAGACCCCGGCCTGGCTACGTGCCCAATGTTCCCACCACTCCCTTTCGCGACCAGGTGGTGAACTTGCAGGCGCTCCCCACTGGGGAGGAAGACCCAACCCTGTCTGTGTTGTGTCCGGCACGCGTGTTGCGTCTACCTAAACCGCACCCAGAGCTTCAGAGCTCTGAGCAGCTCTTTATCTGTTTCGGAGGTCAGCATAGGAGGGCTGTCTCCAAACAGAGCTTGGTGCACTGGATCGTAGACGCTGTTATGACGGCATACCGATCACAGGACTGCCCGTGCCCGCCGGCAGTGAGGGCACACTCCACTCGGGGTGTGGTCTCCTCATGGGCACTGGCTCAGGGCGCCTCTCTGGCAGATATTTGTAGAGCTGCAGGTTGGGCTATGCCTTTGCGAGGTTCTATAACCTCCGTGTAGAACTGGTGTCAGCCCGAGTCTTGCATGGTGCCAGCACGTGAGACCGGCGGCCGGTAGGGTGTACGCCTGCGAAAGCACCTTCCCCCCCTTTCCGGGTGGGTCAGTGCGCTAATTCAGCCTCACTTCTTTCCCCTCGGGCGAAGAACAGGCATTCCATCCATCACTAAGCACTCCATGGCGGCGGACTGTGCAGAGCAGCCCTGCCTCCTATGGCCGGGTATCAGCTGAGTTATCACATAGCTCTAACCGGACCTAGTGCCCCACATGTTGTAACCCCCAAACAGGGTTGTTCCGTCTGACGTTTTCCTCATGAGATAGTCTCCCTCGTGGTGACCAATGACCTCCTCCAGGTGGACATCCACCTAGCGGTACCTTAGTCCGCGCTTACCTCCCATGAGTTCTCCCCTGCGGGCGAGACCATGTTGGTGTCGCCACTATATTCCTCCCTACGGTACTGGACGGCTTCTCGCCATTAGAGATACAAGGCCTCCGTCTGTGGTGGCCGAGGGCAGGTGCCTCTCATCTTTTCCAAAGCTCTGGGACGCCCTGCCAAACCCACTGGATGGTTACAATTCCGCGCTAGCACTCGCGTCTGACACGCCTAGGCCAGTCACCGTCGCTTCGCTAGAGATTGTGACGCGGCAAAGTGCTGTGCCGTTTTCCATAGGAACCCCATCGGTTACGTATGTAACCTCCGTTCCGTGATGGAGGGAACGACACGTTGTGTCCCTCATGCCACAATACTTGCCGCCCGCTGCAGCAGTCAAGAGATGCTCTCAGGCTCCTCAGCACTAAAGGTGAATGAATGCAGCACGCCGTCTCCCTTTTATACCCAGATATCCGGGGGGCGGAGTCCAGCATGCAAATTTTATTCGATTCCATCAGGGAACGGAGGTTACATACGTAACCAACACGTTAATTTGGGTCAACCAGAGGTAAATGTTTTGATAATAATTATTTG
Organism: Barbatula barbatula; assembly: GCF_947034865.1. NCBI lineage: Eukaryota > Metazoa > Chordata > Actinopteri > Cypriniformes > Nemacheilidae > Barbatula > Barbatula barbatula. The sequence goes on from NC_136786.1 coordinate 310,285, forward strand.
ATACTAAAATTATTAACAAAGTCATGAATATGAAAAGTACAAAGCACTTCTAAGGGTCTCAATGTTACCTCATGTGCAAACTTCATGTGGAAATTTACACCAACAAATTTTACCAACAAAAACTGTGGATTATTGAGTAAATATTCATCCGTTACATTTCATATGCGTTGATTCAGCTGATGACACAAGTTTCATGTGTGTTTGAATGACAGAAGAGTTACACAAACACGGGGAAAGTGGAAACACAATCGTGTCTGTACACTCAGATGCCTCAAACCATTGAGACGGTGTTTGCTAAAGAAGTGTCTAAACATCAGAGCAATGTGAGTGAACATCGCACATAAACAACAACAACAACACAGCTGGCTGAGTTTGTGTTAGTCATTGTGTTAATCTTGTGTTTTTGTAGAAAGCATATAAAGAGAAGTTTGAATCTGAGAAAGGCAAATCAAACTACACACACATGAAGAATCTGCCTGACGTGACACACGCTACACAGGTCAACAAACACCAGAGTGATGTAAGAAATCACACACACACAGGTCAACAAACACCAGAGTGATGTAAGAAATCACACACACACAGGTCAACAAACACCAGAGTGATGAAAGAAAACACACACAGGTCAACAAACACCAGAGTGATGAAAGAAATCACACACACACACACACACACAGGTCAACAAACACCAGAGTGATGAATGAAATCACACACGCACACACAGGTCAACAAACACCAGAGTGATGTAAGAAATCACACACACACAGGTCAACAAACACCAGAGTGATGAAAGAAATCACACACACACAGGTCAACAAACACTAGATTGATTAAAGAAATCACACAAACTGGTCAACAAACTAGATTGATTACAGAAATCACACACACACACATGTCAACAAACACTAGATTGGTGGAAGAAATCACACACACACACATATTTAATTAACACTGCATATAGGAATTTATTGTGTGTCTGATATTTGACCTGTGTTTTGACTTCCATAACCTTTTATGTTTTACTTATAGTCAATGTTTTCTTGTACAGCTGCTTTGTAACAATGAAAATTGTAAAAAGCGCTATATAAATAAAGCTAACTTGACTTGACTTGACATGTCAACAAATACCAGAGTGATTAAAGAAATCACACACACACAGGTCAACAAAAACTAGATTGATTAAAGAAATCACACACACAGGTCAACAAACACCAGAGTGATGTAAGAAATCACACACACAGGTCAACAAACACCAGAGTGATGTAAGAAATCACACACACAGGTCAACGAACACCAGAGTGATGTAAGAAATCACACACACAGGTCAACAAAAACCAGAGTGATGAAAGAAATCACACACACACACACAGGTCAACTAACACTAGATTGATTAAAGAAATCACACACACAGGTCAACAAACACCAGAGTGATGAAAGAAATCACACACACACACAGGTCAACAAACACCAGAGTGATGAAAGAAATCACACACACACACACAGGTCAACAAACACTAGATTGATTAAAGAAATCACACACACAGGTCAACAAACACTAGATTGATTACAGAAATCGAACACACACACAGGTCAACAAACACTAGATTGATTAAAGAAATCACACACACACACAGGTCAACAAACACCAGAGTGATGTAAGAAATCATACACACACAGGTCAACAAACACCAGAGTGATGTAAGAAATCAAACACACACACAGGTCAACAAACACTAGATTGATTAAATAAATCACACACACACAGGTCAACAAACACCAGAGTGATGTAAGAAATCACACACACACACACACACACACACACACACACACACAGGTCAACAAACACCAGAGTGATGAAATAAATCACACACACACAGGTCAACAAACACCAGATTGATTAAAGAAATCACACACACACACAGGTCAACAAACACCAGAGTGATTAAAGAAATCACACACACACACACACACACACACACACAGGTCAACAAACACCAGAGTGATGTAAGAAATCACACACACACACACAGGTCAACAAACACCAGAGTGATGTAAGAAATCACACACACAGGTCAACAAACACCAGAGTGATGAAAGAAATCACACACACAGGTCAACAAACACCAGAGTGATGAAAGAAATCACACACACACAGGTCAACAAACACCAGAGTGATGAAAGAAATCACACACACACAGGTCAACAAACACCAGAGTGATGAAAGAAATCACACACACAGGTCAACAAACACCAGAGTGATGAAAGAAATCACACACACACAGGTCAACAAACACTAGATTGATTAAAGAAATCACACACACAGGTCAACAAACACTAGATTGATTAAAGAAATCACACACACACAGGTCAACAAACACTAGATTGATTACAGAAATCAAACACACACACAGGTCAACAAACACTAGATTGATTACAGAAATCAATCACACACACAGGTCAACAAACACTAGATTGATTAAAGAAATCACACACACAGGTCAACAAACACTAGATTGATTACAGAAATCAAACACACACACAGGTCAACAAACACTAGATTGATTAAAGAAATCACACACACACAGGTCAACAAACACTAGATTGATTACAGAAATCAAACACACACACAGGTCAACAAACACTAGATTGATTAAAGAAATCACACACACACACAGGTCAACAAACACCAGAGTGATGAAAGAAATCACACACACACACAGGTCAACAAACACCAGAGTGATGAATGAAATCACACACGCACACACAGGTCAACAAACACCAGAGTGATGAAAGAAATCACACACACACACACACACACACACAGGTCAACAAACACAAGAGTGATGAAAGAAATCACACACACACACACACACACACAGGTCAACAAACACCAGAGTGATGAAATAAATCACACACACAGGTCAACAAACACCAGAGTGATGAAATAAATCACACACATACAGGTCAACAAACACCAGATTGATTAAAGAAATCACACACACACAGGTCAACAAACACCAGAGTGATTAAAGAAATCACACACACACACACAGGTCAACAAACACCAGAGTGATGTAAGAATTCACACACACAGGTCAACAAACACAAGAGTGATGAAAGAAATCACACACACACACACACAGGTCAACAAACACCAGAGTGATTAAAGAAATCACACACACACACACAGGTCAACAAACACCAGAGTGATGTAAGAATTCACACACACAGGTCAACAAACACAAGAGTGATGAAAGAAATCACACACACACACACACAGGTCAACAAACACCAGAGTGATTAAATAAATCACACACACACACACACACACACACAGGTCAACAAACACCAGAGTGATGTAAGAAATCACACACACAGGTCAACAAACACCAGAGTGATGAAAGAAATCACACACACACAGGTCAACAAACACCAGAGTGATGAATGAAATCACACACACAGGTCAACAAACACCAGATTGATTAAAGAAATCACACACACACACAGGTCAACAAACACCAGATTGATTAAAGAAATCACACACAGGTCAACAAACACCAGAGTGATTAAAGAAATCACACACACACACACATACACACAGGTCAACAAACACCAGAGTGATGTAAGAAATCACACACACACACACACACACACACAGGTCAACAAACACCAGAGTGATGTAAGAAATCACACACACACACACACAGGTCAACAAACACCAGAGTGATGTAAGAAATCACACACACAGGTCAACAAACACCAGAGTGATGAAAGAAATCACACATACACAGGTCAACAAACACTAGATTGATGAAAGAAATCACACACGCACACACAGGTCAACAAACACCAGAGTGATGTAAGAAATCACACACACACACACAGGTCAACAAACACCAGAGTGATGTAAGAAATCGCACACACACACAGGTCAACAAACACCAGAGTGATGAAAGAAACCACACACACACAGGTCAACAAACACCAGAGTGATGAAAGAAATCACACACACACACACAGGTCAACAAACACCAGAGTGATGAATGAAATCACACACGCACACACAGGTCAACAAACACCATAGTGATGAAAGAAATCACACACACACACAGGTCAACAAACACCAGAGTGATGAAAGAAATCACACACACACACACACAGGTCAACAAACACCAGAGTGATGAAAGAAATCACACACACACACACACAGGTCAACAAACACCAGAGTGATGAAAGAAATCACACACACACAGGTCAACAAACACCAGAGTGATGAAAGAAATCACACACACACAGGTCAACAAACACTAGATTGGTGAAAGAAATCACACACACACACACACAGGTCAACAAACACTAGATTGATTAAAGAAATCACACACACACACAGGTCAACAAACACCAGAGTGATGTAAGAAATCACACACACAGGTCAACAAACACCAGAGTGATGAAAGAAATCACACACACACAGGTCAACAAACACTAGATTGATTAAAGAAATCACACACACACAGGTCAACAAACACCAGAGTGATGAAAGAAATCACACACACACAGGTCAACAAACACCAGAGTGATGAATGAAATCAAACACACACACACAGGTCAACAAACACCAGAGTGATGAATGAAATCACACACAGGTCAACAAACACCAGAGTGATGTAAGATATCACACACACACACACAGGTCAACAAACACCAGAGTGATGTAAGAAATCACACACACACACAGGTCAACAAACACCAGAGTGATGAAAGAAATCACACACACACAGGTCAACAAACACAAGAGTGATGAAAGAAATCACACACGCACAGGTCAACAAACACCAGAGTGATGAATGAAATCACACACGCACACACAGGTCAACAAACACCAGAGTGATGTAAGAAATCACACACACACAGGTCAACAAACACCAGATTGATTAAAGAAATCACACACACACACAGGTCAACAAACACCAGAGTGATGAAAGAAATCACACACACACAGGTCAACAAACACCAGAGTGATGAAAGAAATCACACACACACAGGTCAACAAACACTAGATTGATGAAAGAAATCACACACACACACAGGTCAACAAACACCAGAGTGATGAAAGAAATCACACACACACACACACAGGTCAACAAACACCAGAGTGATGAAAGAAATCACACACACACAGGTCAACAAACACCAGAGTGATGAAATAAATCACACACACACAGGTCAACAAACACCAGAGTGATGAAAGAAATCACACACACACAGGTCAACAAACACCAGAGTGATGAAAGAAATCACACACACACACACACACACAGGTCAACAAACACCAGAGTGATGAAATAAATCACACACACACAGGTCAACAAACACCAGAGTGATGAAAGAAATCACACACACACAGGTCAACAAACACCAGAGTGATGAAAGAAATCACACACACACACACACACACACAGGTCAACAAACACCAGAGTGATGAAAGAAATCACACACACTCACACACACAGGTCAACAAACACCAGAGTGATGAAAGAAATCACACACACACAGCTCAACAAACACCAGAGTGATGAAAGAAATCACACACACACACACACAGGTCAACAAACACCAGAGTGATGAAAGAAATCACACACACACAGGTCAACAAACACCAGATTGATTAAAGAAATCACACACACACACAGGTCAACAAACACCAGAGTGATGAAAGAAATCACACACACACAGGTCAACAAACACCAGAGTGATGAAAGAAATCACACACACACAGGTCAACAAACACTAGATTGATGAAAGAAATCACACACACACACACACAGGTCAACAAACACCAGAGTGATAAAAGAACTCACACACACACACACAGGTCAACAAACACCAGAGTGATGAAAGAAATCACACACACACACACACAGGTCAACAAACACCAGAGTGATGAAAGAAATCACACACACACAGGTCAACAAACACCAGAGTGATGAAAGAAATCACACACACACACACAGGTCAACAAACACCAGAGTGATGAAAGAAATCACACACACACACACACAGGTCAACAAACACCAGAGTGATGAAAGAAATCACACACACACAGGTCAACAAACACCAGAGTGATGAAAGAAATCACACACACACAGGTCAACAAACACCAGAGTGATGAAAGAAATCACACACACACACACACACACACACACACACACACACAGGTCAACAAACACCAGAGTGATGAAAGAAATCACACACACTCACACACACAGGTCAACAAACACCAGAGTGATGAAAGAAATCACACACACACAGCTCAACAAACACCAGAGTGATGAAAGAAATCACACACACACACAGGTCAACAAACACCAGAGTGATGAAAGAAATCACACACACACACACAGGTCAACAAACACCAGAGTGATGAAAGGAATCACACACACACAGGTCAACAAACACCATAGAAATCAAGATTATAATCTTGATAATGTTGTTGTTATAGGTGATGTATCGCAAGGGGAAAGAAGAACTTCATAAATACAGTGAAGTGACAGACAGACCAGACATTCTGAATGCCACACGGGCCACTAAACTCGCCAGTGACGTGAGTCACACACACAACACTGACTGTACACACTGTAAGAGACACACACACGCAGATTAACGTTATAGACAGGTGACAGCTGTGGTGCGGCAGAATTAATATAAACAAGTCTCATCACATTCATGATAATCAAACACACATGTATCTTATGAACATATGTCTATAGTGTATTTCATTGTGTGTGTATGGACTTGGTTTTTATATGTAAGTGGGGACCTAAACCTGAATATACACAAACTCATGGCGACAAACATTTACGTCCCCACCGGCACGTAAAGTTTTTTTACGATCTTTAGGTTCAGGGGTTGGGGATCAAATATATTTTTTTTGTATGGTATACGACTCATTACGCCTATGGACTGTCCCGACGTTGTGTGTGTGTGTGTGTATTATTAATGCACATCACAGGTGCTGTACAGGAACACAAGCAAATGTGACACATTCAACCAGCGAATGCTACTGGAGAGACCCGATATCCAACACGCAAAACAAGCTGCAAAACTGGCTAGTGGTGTGAGTCATACACACACAGACACACACACACACACACACACACTCACAACTGGCCTTGAAACATGACGTTTCATTGATAATGTGAAGTTCTTCTAAATATATCAGTCCAGTCAGAGAGAGGAGTCATGTTGAAGTGAAGTGACAGTATTGTGTGTTCTTGGTCAAAGTTGTGGTGCAGTGCAAATGTACATTACACATATAAAGATCCTGTCTCATGCCTGATCACAGTGCACTGTCTTACAAATAATACAGACAAAAAATGTATCATAAATATCTCAAATATAAGGGGTTTGTGTTTGTGCAGGTGAACTACAAGCAGAAGTTTGAAAAAGAGATTAAAGAACAGAAGCATCAATACAACCCTAAAGAGTGTGTGAGCTTCAAACATACACAAACGGCATCTGAGCTGGCCAGTCAGGTGAGAAATCACACACAAACACAAGCTGACACTGTTGTGTGTGATGTGTCACACTACAGTCAAACACACATTTAGCGTGTTGTGTAGTAATGTGACATCCCTCGGGTGTGTGTTCCAGGTAAAATACAGGCAGAATACGTTTGAGACGGTCAGAGATTTACCGAACCTGCTTCATCTGGGTCACACGCTTCACGCCAGCAAACTCCAGAGCAACGTACACACACCATCTTCACTCCTCTCACTCAATCCTGTCATGTGTTCTGCTGTGTTCTGATTGGCTGAGCTCTCTGTCTGTCAGGTGGAGTACAGGAGGAAGTATGAGGAGTCTAAAGGCCGCTATCACTTCACTGCAGACACAGCAGAACAGCGCCACCATAAGGAGAACGCTCTACTTCACAGTCAGGTCTCTCATAAATCTCATAAATAAGCCGAAGAAAAGGATTTGTGCTTTAAATCAGACACATCATCAGTGTGTGTGTGCGTGTGTGTGCAGGTGAAATATAAAGAAGAACATGAGAAGAATAAAGGCAGAACACAGCTAGAGTTTGTGGACACACAGTCTTATAAGGTGTCCAAAGAAGCTCAGAAGATCCAGAGCAAGGTCTCATTGTGTGTGTGTGTGTGTGTGTGTCTGTGTGTGTCTGTGTGTGTCTGTGTGTGTGTGTGTGTGTGTGTGTGTGTGTGTGTGTGTGTGTGTGTGTGTGTGTATGTGTGTCAAGTCAAGTCAGCTTTATTTATATAGCGCTTTTTACAATTTTCATCGTTACCATGCAGCTGTACAAGAAAACATTGACTATAAGTAAAACATAAAAGGTTATGGAATTCAAAACACAGGTCAAATATCAGACAGACTATAAATTCCTATATGCAGTGTTAATTAAATAAGACTATAAAATTCTAGCAGCCCCCTCGGCCAGGCAAACAGTGAAAAACAGTATGCAAATGGTGGCGAGGAACCCAAAACTCCATTAGAGGAGAAAAAAAACCTCAGAGGGAAACGTCTCGGTTACGTATGTAACCTCCGTTCCCTGATGGAGGGAACGAGACGTTGTGTCGACAGAATGGGGTTTGACTTGAGAACCTACCTTCTCTGACTGAACAGGCCAATGAAAATTGGGGAATGAAATTTGAATGCTGGACTCCGCCCCCGGATATCCGGGTATAAAAGGGAGCCGGCGTGCCGCATTCATTCACCTTTTGTGCTGGGGAGCCTGAGGATCTTGCCCCGACTGCTGCAGCGGGCGGCCAGCGTTGTGGCATGAAGGACACAACGTCTCGTTCCCTCCATCAGGGAACGGAGGTTACATACGTAACCGAGACGTTCCCTTTCTGTCGGTCTCTCGACGTTGTGTCGACAGAATGGGGTTCCTCGGAAAACGCCACAGCGCTGTGCCGCGTCACAATTCCTCGCGAAGCGACGCTGACTGGCCTGGGCGTGTCAGACGTGAGCGCTTAGCATGAATTGCAACCTTCCAGCGGAAGGGAAGGAGTCCAGAGCTTTCAAAAAAGATGGGAGCCCCTTCCACCGGCCGTCACGGACGGCGGCCTAGTTCTCTTAACAGCGAGAAGCCGCCCGGCACCGTAAGGCCACTGGGAAGCGTCATTCCCCCCTGAGGGAACGCGCTACGGAGACCACTTCCTACCGCAGGGAGGAGCTTTAGTGGAGACTCACACACGGTCTCCACGGATAGGGGAGAGCACGTGGGAGACATGCAGACACGAGATGGTGTCGCGAGCAGGTGAAGTACACCTGAGCCAGTGCCCACGAGGAGGCCACACCCCTGGTGGAGTGTGCCCTCACTGCAAGCGGGCACGGGAGATCCTGTAATCGGTAAGCCATTGATGGCGTCCACGATCCAGTGCGCCAACCTCTGTTTGGAGACAGCCCTCCCCTTGTGCTGATCTCCCAAAACAGACAAAAAAGCTGCTCAGAGCTTCAGAAGCTCTGCGTGCGGTCCAGGCAGAGGCGCAGCGCGCGCACTGGACACAACACGGAAGGGGTTGGGTCTTCCTCCCCAGAAGGGAGCGCCTGCAGGTTCACCACCTGGTCCCGAAAGGGAGTGGTGGGAACTTTGGGCACGTAGCCAGGCCGGGGTCTCAGGATAACGTGAGATTGACCAGGCCCGAACTCTAGGCAATCCGTGGCCACAAAAAATGCATGTAGGTCCCCTACCCTCTTGGCGAGCGCCACTAGGAGAGCCGTCTTCATCGAGAGATGAGAAAGAGCGGCATCTCCGAGGGGCTCGACGGGGGGCCTCTGGAGGCCCGCCAGGACCACATTGAGGTCCCAAGAGGGAACGGAGCGCGGACGGGCTGAATTCAGCCTCCTCGCGCCCCTCAGGAACCTAATGACCAGGTCGTGCTGTCCCAGAGACTTCCCACTAACTGGTCCGTGATGAGCGGCAATAGCGGCTACATACACCTTCAGCGTGGAAGGGGAGAGATTGCTCTCGAGTCTCGACTGCAGGAAGGACCGCACGCTCCCGATCGAGCATATCCGCGGGTCTTCTCCACGAGAAGAACACCAGGACGAGAAGAGGCGCCACTTCAATGCGTATAACCGCCTCGTGGCCGGGGCCCTAGCCTGAACAATGGTATCCACCACCGCTGGGGGTAGACCACTCAGGATCTCCTCGTCCCGTCCAGGAGCCAGACATGGAGGTTCCAGAGGTCTGGTCTCGGATGCCACAACGTGCCCTTCCCCTGAGAACGAAGGTCCTTCGTCAGGGGAATCGGCCAGGGGGGAGTTGTCGTCAGGAGCATTAGCTCCGAGAACCAAGTCCGGTTGGGCCAGTAAGGCGCAACTAGTAGCACTTGATGCTCCTCTTCCCTGACTTTGCACAAGACGTGTGCAATGAGGCTCACTGGGGGGAAGGCGTACATCCGCTTGTCCCGCGGCCAGCTGTGCGCCAAGGCATCCGTGCCGAGGGGGCCCTCGGTCAGGGAGTACCAAAGCGGGCAATGGGTGGTGTCCAGGGAGGGTGCACCCAAAATGAGCTGGACTGCGCGGGGGTGGAGCTGCCACTCTCCGCGGGGCGTCGACTGACGAGAGAGCGCATCGGCTGTCTGGTTCAGGTCGCCCGGGATGTGAGTGGCTTACAGAGACTTCGTCACCTGCTGGCTCCACAGGAGGAGGCGTCGGGCGAGTTGCGATAGCTGCCGTGAACAAATACCACCCTGTCGGTTGATATACGCCACAGCAGTCGTGCTGTCCGACCGGACCAGCACGTGCTCGTCCTGCACGAGGGGAAGGAACCTCCTCAGTGCAAGCCGCACCGCCAACAACTCTAGGCAATTGATATGCCAGCGCAGGCGGGGGCCCGTCCAGAGACCCGACACTGCGTGCCCGTTGCGCACAGCACCCCAACCCTGCAGGGAGCCGTCTGTCGTCACCACGACGCGCCTCGCAACCTGCCGCAAAAAGGTCATTGAAGACCCTGGGGTTAAGGTGCGCCGGCAGAAGGGCGTGATCGGGACGCGCCTGTTGCCGGTGTGCCTCGCACTCCAAGGAACTCTGCTCTGTAGCCAGTGCTGTAGCGGTCTCATGTGCATCAACCCGAGGGGGACCACCCCCGCCGAGGACGCCATGTGTCCCAGGAGCCTCTGAAAACGTTTCAGGGGGACCGCTGGCTGCTGCCTGAAGCTCCTCAGGCAGGTCAGCACCGACTGGGCACGCTCGGAAGAAAGACGTGCCATCATGGAGACAGAGTCGAGTTCCATACCGAGGAAAAGGATGCTCTGCACAGGGGAGTGCTTGCTCTTCTCTCGGTTGACCTGTAACCCCCAATGGTCTAGGTGCCGGAGCACCAGGTCCCTGTGTGTACACAACAGATCTCGCGAGTGCGCCAAGATGAGCCAGTCGTCGAGATAGTTGAGTATGCGCATTACCTGCTCCCTGAGGGGAGTGAGGGCGGCCTCCACGACCTTCGTAAAGACTCGAGGAGACAGGGACAGACCAAATGGGAGGACGCGGTACTGATATGCCTGTCCCTCGAAAGCGAACCGTAGGAACGGCCGGTGACGAGGGAGGATGGACACATGGAAGTACGCGTCCTTCAGGTCGATCGCCATGAACCAATCCTGACGCCTGACGGACGCGCTTCTGCGTTAGCATCCTGAACGGCAGCTTGTGTAGGTGCTTTTCAGGGTACGCAGGTCCAAGATGGGGCGCAACCCGCCACTTTTCTTGGGGACAATGAAATACGGGCTGTAAAACCCGGAGTACATCTCGGCCAGAGGGACGAGCTCGACCACCCCCTTCGCCAGAAGGGTAGCGACCTCGGCCCGGAGCACGGGAGCATCTACTCCCACTGATGTGAAGAGGATGCCCCGAAAACTTGGGTGGGCGCTTGGCGAACTGAATCGCATAGCCGAGACGGATCGTTCTCTCTAGCCACCGTGCTGGTCTGGGAAGAGCCAACCAGGCTCCCAGGGACCGAGACAGGGGGACCAAAGGTTCGATCTGATTCATTGCCCCCGTGGGTGGTGGTTCGATGGCTGGCAGTATGGCTCCCTCGACGCGGGGGGGACCCCGGGGAGGAGAGCGGCTCTGCCGAGGTGCCTGCCGGGCGACATCGCGGCATACCGCACCGTCTGACTGAGGGTGCTGGTGGCCACTGAGAGTTATACCCAAGCGTGTGTCTCGCCGGAACACAACGTGGGGTTGCCGAACACCGTCCTGCGGAGGGTGAGAGCGGCTGTGAGAAAGACCCAGGTAGAGAGAAAGCTCTCTTTGTGAGAATGCGGGCACCAGGCCCTGGAAAGGGCCCGGCTGGTGTTGCTGGGACGGGGCAGGCACCGTCCCAGTCCGACCCTCTAGCGATGTAGTTGCCAGGGTCGGGCCCGGTGAACTCGATCTCCCTGGGTTCACCCCGTCAGGAACGCTTCTGCGGAGGTCGGTGACGGGATGGTGCTCTCCTCGTCGACGTCCTTCTCTGGGAGGCCGCCTGTGCAGGGGGCGCTGGAGCCGGAGTCTGAGTCGGCGAGGGGCGGGGCTGCTGGGGAGCAGGCGCCGCGCGGGACCTCGACGGACGATAGGCGGCCGGGTCGCGGCAGGGCAGGATACGCCTCCGTCTGCTTCTTTACAGTCGAGAACAGCTGCCCTCGACCGTATCACCAAACACCCCACCCTGCGCGATGGGAGCGTCGAGAAAGCGAACCTTCTCAGCGTCCCGCATCTGCGCAAGGTTAAACCCAAGGTGTCTCTCCTGGACCACTAGTGTGGACATCGTACGACCCAGGGCTCGCGCCGTCACCTTCGTCGCCCGAAGAGCGAGGTCAGTGGCAGTGCGGACCTGCATAAGCCCGGGGTCGGACTTTCCCTCGTGCAACTCTTTCAACGCCTTGGCGTGAAGAGCCGAGGCAGCTTGACCCGCAGCGTTGTAAGCCCTCGACACCAGCGATGCCGAAAACTTACAAGCCTTGGAAGGGAGCCTTGGTCGATCTCTCCAGGTGGCAGCTGTCTGCGGGCACAGGTGCACCGCGACTGCACGTTCCACCTGAGGGATGTCGACGTAGCCCTTAGCCGCCCCGTCATCGAGGGAAGTCAGGGCGACCGAGCTAGTCTGACGTGCAAGCGCCGAGAAGGGGGCGTTCCAGGTCCGACTGAGCTCCTCATGCACTTCCCGGGAAGAATGGTACCGGCGCCGACCGTGGCTTAGAGTCACGGCCGGTCCCCAGATACCACGTGTCCAACCGCGAGCGTTGGGGAAGAGGCGGTGCGGTGCACTGCAGCCCAATACTCGCGGCGGCCCGGGAAAGCATGGTTGACATCTCGACGTCCGCTTCATCCTGAGCTCGACCCCCCGGAGGGGGAAGCTCTAAGGACTCGTCGGGGTCGGATGCCAAGAGGTCGCCCTCCGATGCTGCGAGCGACATCTCATCGTCGTCACGCCCCGTGTCCGAGTACGTTACGGAGGAACAAGGCGGCGTACCGCCTTTTCCGGGACGGTCAGACGAGCGAGGCGGGGTGTGAACGGTCCGCGAGCCGATGGCTGACGGATTGAGGCTCACGGTAATTCCCCGATCACCCTCGGTGCTCGCCGAAGCGGGCGGTAGGGCTGATGCCACTGCTGCCGCAGAACGGGAAGCACTCGAGGTGGCGGCTGATTCTCGGAAGAACGCAGCTATCCGTGAACGCAACGTCTGAATTACCATCCGCCCGCAGTGCGGGCAAGATGTATCCACAAACGCTGCCTCAGCGTGCTGGAGTCCCAGACACACGAGGCAGACATCGTGTCCGTCCCCTTCCTCGATGAGTGCGCCGCACCCATGAGCACAGCGGGACATGCCTTTCTGGAAAAACTCTAAGCCCTGAAAAGGGCTCGCTCTTTAGAGAGATGCCTTGGAGGTTGCCGAGACGCCCAGGGGAAGTCACAGGGAAAGGGACAGTCCGCTGCACCACGTCGTAAGACCAGCAACACGTAGATAATATCTGCAGAGTCGTCAGCATCAGGATGCGAAGGCTCCGAAGAACAAAAGGTGAATGAATGCGGCACGCCGGCTCCCTTTTATACCCGGATATCCGGGGGCGGAGTCCGGCATGCAAATTTCATTCGCCAATTTTCATTGGCCTGTTCAAGTCAGTCAGAGAAGGTAGGTTCTCAAGTCAAACCCCATTCTGTCGACACAATGTCGAGAGACCGACAGAAAGGGAACCAGGCCTAACCAGGGGATTCCAGTTCCCCTCTGGCAAAAACTGCTGCCTCTGCACAAGCTTGACAGGGCTGCACAACAAGGCAAAATAAAAAAAGTTAGATTTAAAATTATCATTAATAATCTAATGGCAGAAGTTTTGTAGAGTCGCCACATCCTTCGTCCAGCTTTATCATCACAGCATTTGTCAGGTCTGGGTATGGACTGCGTCCTGCCCGCTCTGGTAACCTTGGACTGCATCCTGCCCGCTCTTGTAACCTTGGAACAATGAGACAAGACTGGCTGAGAGTAGAGTACTGTTCTGCACTCTTTGATGCAACAAATGCATCAGTTGTTATTGGAAGTGTTCCTGGTTCCGGTTGATCTAACTAGTGCAGCCTAAACCTTCGGAATATATATATTATGATAGTGTAGTGTATGCGAGATTAAAAAGATGCGTCTTTAGTCTAGATTTAAACTGACAGAGTGGGTCTGACTCCCGGACAGTGCAGGAAAGACTGTTCCAAAGTTAGAAGTTCTCTCAAGTAGTGAGGAGCTAAACCATGCAAGGCTTTATAGGTAATAAGCAAGATTTTAAAGTTAATACGATGCTTTATAGGTAACCAGTGCAAGGTTGACAGAACGGGGCTAATATGCTCATACTTTTTTGTACGTGTAAGAACTCGAGCTGCCACATTTTGGCGTGTGTGTGTGTGTGTGTGTGCGCGCACGCACGGGCGTGTGTGTTCTGATAAGTGTGTGTTGTTTGATGTGTTGAAACAGAAGGAGTATCGTAAGGAGTATGAGTGCAGTATGAAAGGGAAGGTTTTTCTGGAGGCGGATCAGACGCCCGTGTATCTCAACGCTCGTAACGCCAGCACTCTCATGAATCAGGTGATCATCACATGACATCATGATCATATTCATGTGATTGACATGCAACAGATTTGAATTTCATGAGCATACAGACGACACACATGAAATGTTACTTAATACACACAGGTGTGCTGAAGTATCACACGTTTGTGTGTGTGTTTGTGTGTGTGTGTGTGTGTACAGAAGGAGTATCGTAAGGATCTGGAGCAGGAGGTGAAGGGTAAAGGTCTCACAGGTCTTGAAGAAACTCTAGAGCTCCAGCGAGTGAGACACGCCGGACACATTCTCAGTGAGGTACACACAAACACAAACACACACACACACACAGTTTGAAGAATAAATCTTTTGAGTCTAAAGTGTGTTTGTGTGTTTACAGAAGGAATATCGTAAAGATCTGGAGCAAGAGATGAGAGGTAAAAGATCAGACCTCACATCAGACAGTCTGGACATCCAGAGAGCAAAGAAAGCGTCTGAGATCAACAGTGATGTAAGAATTTCTTCATCTGTCAATCATGTTAAGATGCAGGAATTTGGAGAGATCACGTGTGTGTGTGTGTGTGTGTGCGTGCGTGCGTGCGTGCGTGCGTGTGTGTCCAGGTGTTGTACAGACAGTCGTCTCAGCTGAGAGAAACTTCATATGGTACAGTGACAGATACTCCATCACTGCTGCACGCAGCATATCTCAAAGACATCTACAGTCAGGTCATACCAAACACCGGTCTGCCTGTCTCACTGTCTGTCTGTCTGTCTATTCTTAGTATACACTATTCTTAGCTTTTTATACTGTGCTAGGCTTTAATGGACTAGTTTGATGCACTTATGTATTTTGTTGCCTATGTTGTTATAATTGCTTCCAATGTTTCCTCATCTGTAAGTTGCTTTGGATAAAAGCTTCTGCTAAATGACTAAATGTAAATGCTGTCTGTCTCACTGCCTTTCTGTCTGTCTCACTGCCTGTCTGTCTGCCTCACTGTGTGTCTGTCTGTCTCACTCACTCTCTCACTGCTTGTCTGTCTGTCTCACTCACTGTCTGTCTCACTGCCTTTCTGTCTGTCTCACTGCCTGTCTGTCTGCCTCACTGTGTGTCTGTCTGTCTCACTCACTCTCTCACTGCTTGTCTGTCTGTCTCACTCACTGTCTGTCTCACTGCCTTTCTGTCTGTCTCACTGTCTGTCTGTCTGCCTCACTCACTGCCTGTCTGTATCACTTCTTGTCTGGTCTGTCTGTAACTGTGTTTGTAATGTTATTTATTAGTATTTATCTGTCTGTGTGTTTACAGAAGAAATATTGTGATGATGCTGAGAGGCAGAAGGGTTCATATGCTGTTGTGTCGGACACCCCAGACATCCAGAGAGTGAAAAACAACCAGCGTAACATCAGTCGAGTGAGACAGCACACTCACACATTCTACAGATATCATGATTGTATACTGTATAAACTGTACTCCAGTGCTCAAATTGAAAGGGGCTGGGGGCATCCGGGACCCCCCATTAGGCATTAGGGAGTAAATAAGATGTAAAAAATAGACTTGGGGTCCCTCAGATATTTTTATTTGAGTAAAAATGATAATGATATTGACAAATGTGATTAAATTCATGCAATGGATTTGGTAAATTTCGTGAACTAATTATTTCCAATAATTTATATTAAGTTTGTTTATGTGCTGGCTGTCATGTCACTTTAAATTTGAAACGCCCTGCCCCACGTCTAAAGAGCACAGGACATCGTTGACATAACTGGTCCTGTGTGTCAGGGATTGGAAGGAGAACCCAAGCTCAGGCAGCGATGAAACGGTTAAACAAGACTTTAATAACACATAACAAAACAAACACCCACGATGGGGGAAAACACTGACAAAACTAAAATACAAAACAGAAACCAAACACTTCCCAAATGGGGGGCAAAAATAAACTAACTACAGACACGACGCAACGTCACAAAATACATCAAAACCAGGGGAAGGTAATATACAGCAAGGCAGGACACGACTGAGGAACAAGGCATGGAAACACGTACAGGTACAGGAACCGAAACACTAAACTTGACGCGAGTTACAAGTACAACGGGTGGGGGACAAAGTTCAAGAAAGCGTAGGATCCTGGGGAACTTGGTAGGATCCAACTGTTGAGTCCCCGGCCGGGAGGCAGGCTGACAGCGCTGACTGGAAGGCCGGCTGAGACACCGGCTGGGCAGGACTGGGTATAGGATTTGGTCGCCTGCGGCTGTGCAGGACTGGGACTGGACATGGAACTGGACACTGGCTGCTGCACCGGAACGGAAACATGGACTGGACTCCGGCTGCTGCACCGGAACGGACACGGGACTGGACTCCGGCTGCTGCACCGGAACGGACACAGGACTGGACTCCGGCTGCTGCACCGGAATGGACACGGGACTGGACTCCGGTTGCTGCACCATAACGGACACGGGGCTGGACACTGCACTGGACATCGGCTGCAGCACCGGCTGGGCTTGATTCAGTGCCCTCTTCCGTTGCCTCTTTCTCATCAACCTTGCCGCTCGCCCTGTAGTTGGTTGCAGGAAGGAGACGAAGGGCAGGTCAGGCTCCGGATTGGAGGCCTCCGAAGAGGACCCCCAGGACTCTCGTCTTCCTCGCTTGCCACCAAGGCTGACTGCGGGTGGGGAGGAGTTTATAGGAGGTGAGGCGGAGGAGGTGGCGATGCCCACAACCCCAATCTGCAGGGCTTGACCCCCTGGAATCGGGTCCAATGGAGCCGTGGGGTTGAGGTGTGCTGAGACCCCGGGCGGATCCCGGTTACTGGCGTAACGGACCAGATCAGTAAGACCCAGGGGCCTCAGCATCATCTCCGATCGGTAGAGCGGCTCTGTGAGGCAGCTGTTAAAGATCACCTTCAACTCCTCCTCACGGAAGCAGCGTGGCTTGGCTGTGACCAGAAACTTGTGGGCGAACACCCAAACGTCTCCGAGTCTTTCTGGTGGAGGCCAAAGAGATGGTGCGTCTCCCTAGCACGGTCCTCTGTGTCCATGCTGCCTGCTGGGTTCAGAAATGGCTCGTTCGTTCTGTCAGGGATTGGAAGGAGAACCCAAGCGCAGAGATTCACTCTTGAAAATCTATGATTGACATTGATACCCATAGTTAGTTTGTGAATAAAGCAGACTTCTGGACTGACAGACTCACTCATAACGGTCCCTTGCTGTTACCTATTGGAGATAACTATGTAAACTGCACTAAAATCCTTGAAAATTTCCCCACAACACTAACACACTGACTGACAGCCGATCTTCTTGTCACAGTTTGTAATTTTAATATCTAATAAACTGGTTTCTTGCATTTAAACAAATCTTTTGGAAAGTGTCAATCATCATAGTAAATAATAGTAAATACTACATTGGTAAATTATGCTAGAATAAATCTGTTGGATATAAACTACTGTTCAAAAGTCATTTCTGTTCAACAAGACTGCATTGATTTGATCCAGAATAGAGTATAATCCTGTTCTTTTATGTAAGCCTGTTTTGAATAAATTGTATATACAGTAGTTATGCATATTATGATCAAATATATTGTGTATTTTGTATAAATTGTATATTCTCGAGATGAACCCCCACCAAAAATACCACTGCTGTATTATGTACCAAGAACTCAAAACACACACTTCAGCAGCATGCTTGAGAACTTCACAGGATTCACACACCGTTGTTGTGAAGTGTAATATGTGTGTGTGTGTGTTGTGTAGCTGTTGTACACGTGGGATTCTAAACTGTTGAGAGGTCTGACATCAGCGATCAATGAGACTCCAGAGATCAAACTGGCCCGAGAAAACACCAAAAACATCAGTGACGTGAGTCTCACACACACACACACACACACACACACACAGCTGGATCACAGTAACATCATGTAAATCCTTTTGTGTCTTCAGGTGCAGTACAGAGAGAGTGTGGGGTCGGGCACAGCAGTAACACACACACCTGAGATGGAACGAGTTCGCAGAAACCAAGAAAACATCAGTGATGTACATCAGATCTGATCATCTGTTCGTCAGAACCTCAACAAAACCACACGCCACATATACCTGATCTATGTGTGTGTGTTGTTCCACAGGTGAAGTATAAGAAAGCAGTTGATCCAGTGAGTGTGGGTGTGACACCAGAGCTGGAGCGGATCAAACAGAATCAACAGAACATCAGCTCGGCACGACACACACACTTCAGCAGCTCTCCAGAGTTGAGATGATGATGCTTCTGACTCATGTTGTTATTGTGTGTGTGTCACAGGTGCAGTATCAGCGGGGTTTACAGGAGGTCAAAGGTCACTCCTGCTCTGAGTTAGATACGCCTGAAATGAGGCGTGTGCGGAAATCACAGGACTCCGTTTCCATGGTAGCGGAGCTGTGGCTCCTCGTCCGCATGTGACGTCACGGCATTAACATGAGAGTGGAGTTTAACACGCGTGTGCTAAGAGAACCTCCTGTGTGTGTTCATCAGTGACCAGAGTGCACCTTAACACACTCACCTGCTGCTCGTGTGTGTGTACTGTATGTGCGCGTGAGGGTGTGTGTGCATGTGTGCGCGCATGCGTGTGTGTTTTATGCTCTCTCTCTCTGTCACACAGGTCAAGTATCATGAGGAGTTTGAACGCACACGAGGAAGAGGTGCCGCTCACACCCTCCATGAGCAGCACATGACACGTCTCCAAGGAGACCATCAGATGGGCGGCAGTGAGGGTTACCGTGGCATCCAGCCGCAGGTGCTGGACACTGACCACAGATCTGCAGCTACAGGTCAGTTCATGTTCTTCTTTCAGCTCTCTGCTGGCTGTGAATAACGTCAGATTCTGTTGATAAACTGTACATAGATTCTTCATGTCTGTTGTGTTCATGTGTCTTTGATACACTTGTGTTTTGCTGAAGAGCTGAAGGTTTGGAGAACTGATCCAGGATCCATCTTTGATTTTGATCCACTTGAGGATGATATTCAGTCTATAAGTCTGCGCAGAATGACGGGTACCACAAACAAACAAATAAATATTTAGACTTGATCTGCATGTGTGAGCTGATGGTTATGTCTGATGGAACAGACGGCGGTCATGCAATCTCTCTGATCTGATCTCTGATCATCATTAGCACATGTGTGTGTGTGTTTGTGTCGATCCCTGATCTGGACGTGTTTGTGTGTGTGTTTGCGCACAAGAGCGTGTTTGTCGTCAGTCGAGGCAGCAGTGTGCGCAGTCGGTGTCGTCTCGTGCGCAGTCGGTGTGCAGTTCTCTGGGATCTGAGTTCTGGGCGGATCGGAGTGGCTCGGTGTGCAGCAGCAGTGCTTCTGTTCTGCACGAACGTTTGGCTTCAGGCAAGATGTGTTCCGCTGTCTGTCGGAGAATCCGTCTGCAGTAACCTCACGTCTGCATGTGAAAACTCACAAACTGGGCCGATTGTTTCGGATTTCACCCCTGCGGTGAAAACACTCAGAGATTTCTTTCTAACAGCTTTGATAATAAACACTCGTGTTTGTGAGAGTAAAGAAAGCAGCACTGAGTCTGAATGTGCGCTGCCTGCGTTTCATCCTCATCACCTCACCTGAAGTCTACAGATCTTCATTCATTCTCTGTGTTGATGGAGTGAGTGATGTGTGTGTTTGTCATGACAGGTGTCTATCAGCATCATGTGCAGGGATACGGACACATGCAGCCCCCCCGAAGCGTTCAGTCATCTCCCCACTCAAGCAACATGGTGAGAGAACATCAGTTATCATCAAATCACTTCATGATTGTTTTTTTCTGAAGATCCACATTTCTGTGTTTTCTTACTTTTAACTCAACTGGTGTTGTTACTATTGTTTGTTAAATACAAAATAAATAAACACAACCTGTTAAAAAGCAAAACAGTGTGTTAATAATGAACACTTGGGATCGTGTCATCTGTAACTTCTATTCTTACGTTTTCTACAATATTTGACTTTTTTTTATATACACAGCTCAAACAAGATAATCTGATAACTGATTCATCACCACTGACTCTGATCATGCTTCAATAAACTCTTTCCTGAATAGGACAGAACAGAATAGAGCTGAATCGAATGCTGATGTTTTAGGATGTAACAGTGTGTGTGTGTCTGTCACACAGAGGGTGTATCGAGCGCTGTACGATTACTCTGCACAAGATCATGATGAAGTTTCATTTCGTGACGGTGACGTGATCATTAACGCTCAGCCCATCGATGAGGGATGGATGTTTGGAACCGTTCAGCGGACGGGAAAATCTGGCATGCTTCCCGCCAACTACGTGGAATGTTTCAACTGAGAAACGTCGTCCGTTCCTGTTCTTCTGTTTGTCTGTCTGTGTTGATCTTTAAAGCACATTACACACATGCATATGGTTTAATTATCTCCAGCTTTTGTTCTTTATTCGATTTCTGTCCCATATGACCCTCATCATACTGACAGGAACCCCTGATCCTGTTATATTTCCAGAGAAAATAATGTTTTTAATGTTGCCAGGCAACTCATGCATGTCATGTAACTCGCACTGTTTGTTGTGACATCACAGAAGTGTTTAGTGTTTATTGGTGATTTTAGATTTGATTTACTGACCTGAAAAGGAAAAGTCTAGTCTAGTGTATTTTTGTGTGTGTTTACTTTAGAATGTGGATTTATTTGTGATAAATAACACTGGTCTGTTGATATCTTTAACAGTTGGATTTGTTTAATCAAATGTTTGCAGTGAAGGACAGGCTGACCACAGATCAGATCAGCGTCTATCATGATTTCATCATCTCACTGTTCACATGATGCACAATCTGCGGAGAACACCTCTGTGTATTTCAATCATTTATTCTTGTTTTAGCATGTAAACATTTTCAACAGGTGACAGTAGGCCAGCTGTAAATATAGGCCTGTGGTGTTTCATATACACTGTGATCTTGTGTCTAGCGTGCACTTTATTAAATAACACCTACACCTTTATTAGGAATTTAGATTCAGTGACAAAGAAACTATGGCCCTTTAGTCACCTAAATATAAAAGTCTGGAAGATGGTGATCAGTATGTGATAAAAGCATCATGGTTGATGAGTTTAAAGTGAATTATCATCAGGGGGAATGCAGATCCGAGACAATGATTTTAAAGTTTGTGGTTTATGGGTTCTGTTCTGTTAACATGTGTAGTGTTGCACAATGAAAGAAATTAAAAAGCTGTTACCAGCACTTCTGTCTGCGTGTTTATATCATTGCTGTTTTACACATGAACACTACGCTGTCGGATTTATTCTCCAGTTAAAGCGACACGTGTCTTTATGCGCGTGACGTCATGCACGCGCAGCGTGAGCTTGACCTGTGACGCTCAAGTCTTCCCGCAGGGGGCGCTGAGCGGCTCATAAAGCCCAATCCACCATTCAACGACATTCATATCTTTTGACACATTAGAAGTTTCACATTTATTAGTCCCAAGGATTTGTTGCCTTATATACGTGTTGAAATGATCCCTTGTAAATAATGATTTGTAAAACTCCTCTCGTGTGCTGAGAGGAATAACAGGCTTCGATGAGTCGCTAAAGAAATGTGCATTTGAACCATGATAATACTGACAAACTATAATCGTCATTCATTTAGATAAAATTCAGTGGACGTTCAAAGCACTATATTGATGATTTAAGTCTCACGTAACGCACGCGCCGTTCCAGCGCTTTTCTATTTCTATGGCGACACGTGTCCGTGCGTGTGACGTCAGCGGTGTCCCGGATGAGGCGCAGGCGCAGTGCAGGTTTTCATCTGTGTGGAGTCAGTCAGCGGTTGACGTGCGTTTGTGTCGCAGGTTTTTCGTTCTTTCTCGTCGTTGTTTCATTCGTGTGTGTTTGACGCGATGAGGCTGTTGAGTAAACTGCTTCTGCTGCTCTTGTTGGCGTTTCCCGCGACGCTTCTCGTGAAGGGTGAGTTTACACGACACTTTTCACGCCTGCATGATCAGGCCGCAGGTTTATAAACTCTTGTGTGTGTGTGAATGTGATGTAAACTGTGTTCGTGTGCCCTTTAAACTCATCAATAACATCACGTGAAGTCTGGTTGTGTAGTGTTTGAACACATTTAAACATGCAGCAGTGTGTGCGCGCGCGTACGTGTGTGTGTGTGTGTGTGTGTGACGTGTCCTTCTCGCGGCAGCTGTGATTCATTCAAACTCTGATCATATCACATTAATACACATTATACTTGAATATATCTCACTTTTACTTGAATATAAGACTTCTGCGGACATCATTGAGCTTATTACTCTCAGATGGACTCTTTCCTGTCTGTACTCTTAACACTTCTACACACATGAAAAGGGCTTTAGTGTACTTTAGTGTTTACTATAGCGAACTGCAGTCAGATTGATATTATAGTTCACTGTAGTCAATACTGCAGTGTACATTCACTGAATGTGTAGTCATACTAAATGCTTTATGTTCCTCTGACATCTGTGTGTCATCAGGTCCCGTGGTGTCCGCACAGGACGCTACTGAAGAAGAGGAGGCTGTGGATGAAGATACGGCTGATGATGTGATGGATGAAGATGATGAAGCTGAGGTGGAAGATGACGACAACACTGAACTAGTAAGACACACAAACTCTTCTCGCGTGCCACAAACATGAGCAGCTGTTTTCATGCCGTGACATTTCTGCTTTCAGACTGAAGAAAAGGAAGAAGAGGAAGAGGAAGGTCTGGTGGGGGAGATGAAGGCGTCACCCAACGCTGACACCACCATCCTCTTTGTCAAAGGAGAAGGTAAATGTGTGACATGAGCGGTTCACCTGAAGATCGAATGAAGTTCTTGTTTCTCGTTGTGGTGTGAATATGAATCTTTTGTGTCGTCTTTCTCCGTTCCAGATTTTCCTGCCAACAACATCGTAAAGTTTCTGCTGGGATTCACCAACAAAGGTTCGGAAAACTTCATTGTGGACTCTTTGGACGCATCGTTCCGTTACCCTCAGGACTTCCAGTTCTACATCCAGAACTTTACGGCTCTTCAGCTGGGTACGGTGGTTCCTCCTCAGCGTCAAGCCACTTTTGAATATTCCTTCATCCCTGCTGAGCCCATGGGTGGACGCCCCTTCGGTCTGGTCATCAACCTGAACTATAAAGACAGCAGCGTGAGTCAAGCGTCAGGAGACATGATGATAAATGGATCTGCGTTCACACTCAGGCCAGAGGTTTAATCTGAAGTTTCTCTTCTGTGTGTTTCAGGGTAACGTCTTTCAGGATGCCGTGTTCAACCAGACAGTGACTATCACTGAGAAGGAGGACGGTCTGGACGGAGAGACGTAAGAATGTTTTTAACCCTACAAAATAATACAGAGAAGTCTGTGTCACTAACTCATTCTTGAAGATTTCTGGTTTTCACATTTGAGCAACATCATTAAACTCATGGGGATTGTTTTGTAGTCAAACTCTCTCTGATCAGTTGTACTGTGTATGTTCCTCTGTGTGCAGAATCTTCCTGTATGTGTTTTTGTCTGGTCTGGGTCTGCTGGTCATCGTCGGCTTGCATCAGCTACTGGAGTCACGCAAGGTACACACGTGGCAGACTCTTTACCACCGAAATGAATAACATGTTCCGTTCAATGCACATGACAAAGCTGATTTTCTCCACTGTTTCATCACTCGATTGTGTTTTATACTGTGTGTGTGTACGCAGAGGAGACGACCAGGTAAAGTTGAGATGGGAACCTCTAACCACAATGATGTCGACATGAGCTGGATCCCACAGGAGACGCTCAACCAGATCAGTGAGTCTCTGCCAGTCAGCTTTACTCAATTCGTACTTTTGACAATCACTTGAATGTTTTGATGTTTCTGTGATATTGGAATATAAATGAGGGTCTTTCTGTTTCTGTGAGCTTTTCTAATATCTTTCTGTCTTTTGCTTGAGATCAATCTCAGTTTGATTTCTGCTGGTTTACTCACTCATTCGCGCTCTATTTATTTCCTCCTTCCTTCTCTCTCTCTCTCTCTCTCTCTCTCTCATCTTTAGTGGCCAGTCGACGAGGTGAGAGTTTGATTCGTGTCTCTTGTGTTTCTGTTAGCATCTTTAGTTAATACTGGATCTGTCTTGAGAATGGTTAGAGATGTTGTTGTTTTATGTGTGATTGATGTTAAACTGTCTCGTCAGATAAAGCGTCTCCCAGGAGATCTCCACGCAAGAGGACTCAGAAGCGCTCGGCCGGATCAGATGAGTGAGAGAAACGCTGCTCATCATGTGGCTGCTCTTGTGTTTTCAGGGGAATAACAGATTCTGCTCATCACTGAACACCCAGAGACTGACACACACACACACATCAGATGTTTTTTTTTAGGTAACACGCGAGTGAAACGTGCAGGTCAGCCATTAAAGCGTCTGTAGTTTTGCTTCATTTTTTTAATGGTGTTTGTCATGTTGTTTTTGATTCTTTACTCATGTCTGTTGTTCTGCATGAGCTCATGAATGTTTGGAGGACTTGATTTGATCCGAACTTTTTTTTTGCTTCTAATTGATTCTTTAGTTTTTAAACTTTTGTTTTCTGCTGACATTTCAGCCGATGAATTGATAGGGACTGATTGATCTTGAACATGGAAAACAATTTGCTTTCATAAGGTGCCTGCTTTCCATCATTAGACTTTTCATTCTAGTAGTTTCCTCACAGTTTGCTCAGTGATTAACATGTATGTATTAGTATGATTGATGCGTGTATGTGTGTGTGTTAAATCTGAGCTCATGCTGTTGAGAAAACTGATGGTGTTTGTGTTTGCTACTTCACTGCACAAACACAGACACTTTTCCTGATGTGGTTTCTGGACTATAATGTTGATGCTGGGTTTATCACAGCTTCATTTCAGGAAGATGAAATACTTTTTACCTTTTTTTTGTCAAGAACATATTCAATTTGAGTGACCATTTTCGGAGAACATTTTTCACAGAGCGAGTGCTGTAAGATGTGAAGTTCAAGATTTACTTGGACAAATAAACATGAATAAATTTTTTTTTGATTTGATTTTTAAAGTGTGGTTTTATGAGTGATAGTTGTTTATTGCACTATTGCTGATGTCATACAGTCTGTATTATTTATAGGATTATTAAAAGTAAAGGTGGCTTAATTTTAATTCCAACAAAAGATGCACATTCTCTTCAGGGAAAGTCACTGGACTGTGGTCATATTTGACCTGAAACCATTCCTGGTTAATAGAATTAGAGATATCTCTAAAATAACGGTCATTCTACGGAAATGTCCATTTGTCTGTCCCTAGCCTTTACAGAAATATTACACTTGAAAAAACACTTCAGGGTTACAATTTTTTTTATATTTTAAAATGAAACTATGTTATTTGAACAATTACACCTTCTTGAGCAATCAATTTGGCAATCTTTGATTTTTATTCATTCATTAGAATTCCAAGCACCACAGAAGTGCTCGTCGTCCCCACAGTCATGTACAGAGGGAAAATGCTTTATTTTGAGGTCAAAAACTGTGTTTTCTTCCATTTAAAATACAATAAAGTGTCCATAACTATCAAAATTACATTGTAAATTACATTAAAAAACTAAATGCTAAATAGATATTATAAAATATATAATGAAAGTAGTGGTCCCCTGGAGTTGTGTCATTGGTGTTACCGTTTAACAAAAAAGCTCCTATCTTTAAATAAAAATCACACTGATGACATCACTTGACTTCCTTCTTCCAATTTCCTGGAGATCTATGAAGAGAAGCCCATGGTAAGTCTGTCTCTTTTCAATTATCATAAATCTTCTCATTTATCTCATGATTTCATATGAAGCTTTTAGGCAAAGTCACTGGTATGACCTCCTTTATTGTTTGGGAATTGTAAAAAACTAGAATACAAATGGATTAAACTACTTAATTTAGTGAGTATACAATGATTGACAACATGTGGTTTGATACCTTGCAGCAGCCATTTTGTAAAATGCAGTTTTCATGAAAATTGTCACTGGTGTCACCTTCCTTATGGGTAACACCAGTGAAGATCAGTAACACCAGTGACTCCCTTTTATAGATAAACTTTGTTCAAAGCTATTCATTTAGTTCTTTTGCATACAATAGCACTAAATCACAGTGCGATTCTAACTTTTCTTTGTCATTGTTAATCCTCCTTTGGTCATGTATTTCTAAATTGAGGGTATGGCTAAACGGAGTGCAGCTGAGAAACAACGACTATACAGAAAGCGTAGGGATGCTGATCCTGAACGCAGAGCATTTGCAGAAAAGGAAACAGAGCTATCTCCATGACATTGACACACAAAAAAGAAAGAGAATAAGTGATTTGAGTGAAAGGGAGAAGAGATATGAGCGAAAGGCATGGAGGGTCCGTCAGCAAAGATGCAGGCAAAGAGTCAGAGTAGAAGCATTGACACCCCATTATCACCAGATAGATCACCCAGGGTTTCGAGGTACAAAACTTCTCTCTAGTCACATCAATATCATCTCACATAATCTTTTCACTGACTCCTTCCCTATCACCTTTTCTTCACATTCACACACACACAGAAAAAGAGAGACACATACTTAAACATACAGAGAGAGCAAGAGAGGGTTAAATGAGTGAGAATTTTTTTTCCAGAAAGTATTTTGCTTTAAGGCCTAATTCTTAAGTGTAGCAAAATTCAATGAAATTAAAGGATCGTATCATTGCTTGTATATTTTCATTGTTATAGCAAATACATGGTTGCGCAATTGAACTAACATCATTCAGTCACACTTTTAACAAACCTGATTAAAATAAATGAAACATAATCTCCTTATTAGTTAGATTATCATTAATTTTCTGTTCCTCTGACTGCATGTACTGAATTAAAAAAAAAAAAATATTTCATAATCACCTTTAATATTGCTAAAAAAGTAAGGCAACACCAGTGACAAAACAAATGTGTATGCTGTCTTTAAGTACATGCACATAAAAACAAAATTAAGCTGTCATTTATGTATTCTCATAAAGTCAAAGGTCAGTTGTGCGGTTAGAGCGTTGGGCTTGTGATCAGAAGGTTGCTGGTTATAATCTCAGCAGGTCATGACTGAAGGGCCCTTGAGCAAGACACCTTACCCCTGATTGCTCTGCAGTAATGTGACACTGTATAAAAAAACTACTTGTAAGTCGCTTTGGATAAAAGCGTCTGCCAAATGAATAAATGTAAATGTAAATGTAAAGGGTAACAATGTGGTCTAAGTTTCAATGTTAGAAAAAGAAATCAATTTTAAGACATCTTGCCGTACCAAAAGTGGACGTTTCTGTAGAATGACCCAACAATAATATAACACATTAACCCTGCTGTTTAATAGACGGACATTATACATTAAATTAGGATGTGTATAAAAAAAACTTGACATGTCGCTGCAGCGTCACTTTAACTATTGATGATTGGCTCTTCTTAGTTGGAGGCGGGACTTTAGACCAAATGGCGGATGACAATAAGTATCGCGAGAGCGATTCGAGAGTTGAGTTTATAAAGTTTTACGTGTGCAGATTTTAGGCTTGTTTGAGATGCGCCTTTAATGTAGGCGGCAGGCTGCAGTATATGGGGGGAGGAGTCAAAAAAGACCTCTGAAGTCGGACACTTCGTGACTAGGCTTGTTTGAGATGAGCAAAATCTGCGCAGAACCGATCACCGGTGATCACCGCGAGCTGCATGCCGGTTAGAAAAGTGTCCGAGTTACGTCCGCCTTGCTCTGATGTCATACTGACGTGTGCCAAGAAACTCTCGCGACGGCGAGGTATGGAATATGGAATATGGAAAGCCGTTTGGGTCATATTTCGCCATCAACCAGACGCCTGGTGTTCAGATGACGCCTGCTTTTACGGCGTTTAAGACGTACAGACGCCGTAAATTACGGCGTTTAAGACGCACAGACGCCGTAAATTACGGCGTTTAAGACGTACAGACGCCGTAAATTACGGCGTTTTAAATGCAATGCGAAACGCCGTTCATTTCGCCGTTTGAACTTCCATATTACGCCGTAAATTACGGCGCTTCCGTGTAACAAAGACGCCGTAAAAAGCGGCGTTTTTTATAATATTAAAATCAGCCCCGCCTTTTCTACACAGTCCAGCCCCTCCAATGAACACAAAGACATGTGTAGTAGAATGTCGATCTGAATAAGTGTTCCTGTTTTTAACTTTATTGCGAATAATGCTTAGACTTTCATCATGTGATATTTTTCCATTGGGCGCGTTTATCCTCCTTTTCGTTTATCATATGTGTACGAGCGGCAGACTTTTGAGCGAGCACGTTCGTGACACTTTGTGAGTTTATGTGACTTCGAGCTCATCAGTCTTATCGTCCACGGTGGCGTAGTGGACTGCGTGCGCAGCAGCGGAACATTATCACTTTTAACGATTGGAGTTCGACTCCGCGGTCCGACCATATTCTTCATTCCTTTTGAATTGTTCTATTGAGTCATGTTTTTAAATGTTGGAGCACTACCTGTTGCTGGCAACTTATTAAATGACAAGAAACGCTTATTACAAGCCTTTATGGCCTTTATGCATGCAATAGCTGCGGGCTAAGTCTGCTACTGCTACTGCTACTGGCTGTTGTAGCTTGCCATAAAAGGCTCCATAGGCTTTGGAAAGGCGTAATATTGTTTATTTTACATGGTGCTAATTGAGGTTTGAGTTTAGCCTATGTAGTACATTTTATTCTGCTAGTTGATGCTGTAATAAAAAGTTCATTGTTATAACAGTTGTCTATATTAATATGTGATACGTTATCAAAAATATTCAGCATCGTTATGTTCAGTGTCACGTGATTCTCCATAAACCATTCTAGTATGCTGATTTGCACAGGAATATAAAAATAGATGTTCAAAATTGATAATATGAGCCATTATTAATAACTGCTATATTAAAATAATTTCTGAAGGATCATGTGAAACTGAAGACTGGAGTAATGATGCTGACAAATTCACATTTTGATTGTTCTTGGCGTGAAAGGTAAAAAACTAAGTTAACTTCTAAACCTCAAGCTCGTGTATGATGGTGTGGTGCTGCGACAACGAAGTATAAAAAGCAAAACTTCCTTGTCTTGTAATTGTCTGTTAAGGGCACTTATAACAACAACAATGATATAAATATCAGAATCAGAAAGAGTTTTATTGCCAAGTATGCTTGCACATACAAGGAATTTGTTTTTGTGACATAACCTTCCAGTACACAGAGACAACAACACACAGACAAGAAATAGGCAAATAAATAAGTGTATAAACAATTGTGCTAGAAATTATAATGGGATAGGATTAAGTAGATGCAGGGATGTACTGGAGGGGTAACAATAAATATAAGGATATTGCACATTTTTATTGCATAAGTGGGGAACATTTAACTGTTCATGAGGTAGATTGCCTGGGGGAAGAAACTGTTCTTGTGCCTGACTGTCCTGGTATTTGCGGCTCTGAAGCGCCGTTTCAATGTAAATATTACATTGAAACGGCGATCAGTCATTGTAATGCTAAATAGCCTACTTTAAGTTGCTTAACAATTCCTTTGTACAAGAAATACCGGTGCCGCTGCTAGCCATTTTGGTGCCCTAAGCATAATTCCATTATGATTTTTCTATATCCTAATGAAATAACATTAGATAAAAAAAATTATTAGGCTATGGTGCCCCTACGCACAGATGCGCCTGGTGGGAGCGGCGGCGCTGAGTAATACGCTTTAACAAATGCTGCGTAACTGGTAATGTTATAGGGATCGAGCCTGCCATGTTGACTGAAGTCACGATGAAAAACGACTTTGTTTGCTTATTCATTCTAGTGGGGTGGCGCGTAAGAGCGCTCATCGAATACTTTGCCTCTTTTTGCACATCTCACATCAGATCGTAAGGGCATCTATTTTCAATCAAATTAAGAGTTTGCGGTACATTTAGAATTGGGGTAGGCTTGTTGTCAATTGGCGTCCATTTAATGATTTACATACAGGCAATGCAAGTTTATTTATATAGCACATTTCAAACAGTTAATGGTGATTTATATAGAAATTACAAAAAAAGAAGGATATGCAAAAGAGATCTTCAAAAAGCGTTAATTCTTTTAAATCACACATACTTAAGAATAGAAAATAACAATAAATAGGAAATCAAATGTGCAACGGAAGGAAAAGGAAGACAAATGAACGACTAATTGTGTTTTTAATCTGGATGTAAAAGTAGCTAATATTGAAGAGCATCTGATGCCTGCGGCTTCAGTTTCTTATCGCTGACGAACCTTGTTTTGAGTCAACTTTTGTTATCTCTAACTGACTTGATTCTAATGATCTGAGTAGTCTGTTGGGTTATTTTATAATGTACAGTATACAGTTCTGGAAGATCACATCTTAATTTTGCAATCATTTATAAATTCATTATATTAATGCATTACTTTAAATGATATAATAGCCTATATAAATATAATAAAAGAACAACACGCACGCATAATTAAGGCTAAATAATTTGGTTAAGCAAATAAGAGTTAAGGGAGTTATATATTATTCGTAAAAATAAATAAAAATCACTTACATAATGCAGTTATGCATAAGTCCCACACTAAAACTAAGATAAGTGAACGCGGCCTCGTGAAAATAACCATCCCAAAATACAAAACGATTTAACAAACATGATCGCTTAGCAACTTCTAAAGAAAGGCAGTATTTATGTAGGGAGCCGCGCGTTTCTCCGCAGCCGGCATCAACAGACTGAGAATGAGAAACAAACTTGAATTTAGATATGATTTATTTTACTCGTCAAAGCACGTATTTTTTCAATAAAGAAACTCAGCTCGATGTGGATGGAGCATATAATAACCTAAATATCCAGTGCTTTTGTGTTGCATACCTTTTACGTTCTGCCCAGTTAGGCGACTGTGTGTACCTACATTATTTTTCATTTAATTAATTAATTTTTTTATTTATTTAATTGGCTTTTATTGTTTGACAATTTAGCTTAAGATGCCTGCAACTTTCGTTATTGCACCTTTGCTGATTGTTATGTCTTTACCAATAAGTAAGTTATAAAACAGGCCTATATTTTCCTTTAAAAATTGCTATATAATAATAACGCAACAATATTTTTTTGGTCAGTATTTCCCTTACTGTTTCTGTATATGAACAGTATCCTCCATTTTAAGATTTTTGATCGTCAAAATCTTATAGAGGTTTATACTGAATGCATGCAGCATGTGCAGTCTATATGTAAATGGAAATACAAACGGGTTCGTAGATGGGAATAATTTGAATCAATAAAAACATACTGACAACAGCCACAGTAGCAGACTTAGCCCGCAGCTATTGCATGCGTAAAGGCCTTAGACCGTTGGCTTGTAATAAGCGTTTCTTGTCATTTAATAAGTTGCCAGTGTTCCAACATTTAAAAACATGACTCAATAGAACAATTCAAAAGGAATGAAGAATATGGTCGGTCGGACCGCGGAGTCGAACTCCAATCGTTAAAAGTAATGAAGTTTCGCTGCCGCGCACGCAGTCCACTACGCCACCGTGGACGATAAGAATGATGAGCTCGAAGTCACATAAACGCACAAAGTGTCACGAACGTGCTCGTTCAAAAGTCTGCCGCTCGTACACATATGATAAACGAAAAGGAGGATAAACGCGCCCAATGGAAAAATATCACATGATGAAAGTCTAAGCATTATTCGCAATAAAGTTAAAAACAGGAACACTTATTCAGATCGACATTCTACTACACATGTCTTTGTGTTCATTGGAGGGGCTGGACTGTGTAGAAAAGGCGGGGCTGATTTTAATATTATAAAAAACGCCGCTTTTTACGGCGTCTTTGTTACACGGAAGCGCCGTAATTTACGGCGTAATATGGAAGTTCAAACGGCGAAATGAACGGCGTTTCGCATTGCATTTAAAACAATTTAAAACAGTACGTCTTAAACGCCGTAATTTACGGCGTCTGTGCGTCTTAAACGCCGTAATTTACGGCGTCTGTACGTCTTAAACGCCGTAAAAGCAGGCGTCATCTGAACACCAGGCGTCTGGTTGATGGCGAAATATGACCCAAACGGCTTTCCATAGTGAGGCGGCTGTGTCGGATTAAGCAGTCGAGCGCAGTTGCTCTCCTCCGACTGCGCTATTCAAAAGCATGATGGGAAACGACTGAGTGACGACACAGCTTCAAGCTCATTGGCTGAGAATGTCAACTGATACATTTTCTCTTCATTCTAAGAATTAGATTACGCATCTGTTAATTTATATTTACATGCAAACTAAACAAAAACAAAACCCGCCTAGTGAAGTTAAGAATTAGGACATGCGTTTATTTTATATTTCTCTTCATTAGAATTCTTCCTTGTTGTAATTTTCACTTTATTCTATTGTATGTTTGTGTGAATTAATAAATCAATCAATAAAAAATATACATGCACACATACATATCTAAATTCGATTCGATTAACATAGCGCTTTTACACTTTGCATCCAAAGCAGCTTTACATGGGGAAAACGATGTGGTTTCATCTGAGAAGTGTCAGGGTCTTAAAACAAGGGAAGAAATTCTGAAGAATGTTTGCTACACAGCTTTGACTTGCATGGTATGGAAAAATACTATGGACTTGAAATGGTAGCAGAAACCTCCTTGTTTTAAAATAACATTTGTTATGACCTCTGTCTCTCAAAAGCAACTTGCTATTTACTTCATTTGCCATGTGTTTATACAATCCTTGAAAATGTCTTACATGTTGTTGTGAAAGCTGTTTATTTGTACATTATTTGACACATTCAGTGATTATTATTGTAAGCATCTTCATGTAAAAACAGTGGTATTTCGATTACATCCACTTCGTCTGCGATAAAAAACGCTAACGCGATCTCCTCCATTGTTCACGTTTGCAGGCGAGAAAACAGCGAGATTCAGAAAGTGTCCGACTTCAAAGGTCTTTTTTGACTCCTCCCCTTACTGCAGCCGCCTCCTCTCACCTACATTACAGGCGAGGCGAGGCGCATCTCAAACAAGCCTGTTGCTGTGCGCCGCTGTAAACGCAGTCATTACGTCATCAATACAAACCTGCAGGAAAGTGTGTTGTGTTTACTGCTTTGACCAGAGAGAATGTTATGACGTGATGTTATGAAGGAAAATGCAACATAAATTAAATAAATATCCTGACAGATCGTCCATTTAATTCATTCTTTTAAATGGCGGCTTTCCATTAGAATGATTTTTCATTTTTCAAGACCGAGTCTTCGCTGCACATCAGACCGAGTCTTCCCTGGACATCAGACCGAGTCTTCCCTGGACATCAGACCGAGTCTTCCCTGGACATCAGACCGAGTCTTCCCTGGACATCAGACCGAGTCTTCGCTGCACATCAGACCGAGTCTTCCCTGGACATCAGACCGAGTCTTCCTGGACATCAGGACCGAGTCTTCCCTGGACATCAGACCGAGTCTTCCCTGGACATCAGACCGAGTCTTCGCTGAAGATCAGACCGAGTCTTCCCTGGACATCAGACCGAGTCTTCGCTGAAGATCAGACCGAGTCTTCCCTGGACATCAGACCGAGTCTTCGCTGAAGATCAGACCGAGTCTTCCCTGGACATCAGACCGAGTCTTCGCTTAAGATCAGACCGAGTCTTCGCTGGACATCAGACCGAGTCTTCCCTGGACATCAGACCGAGTCTTCGCTGAAGATCAGACCGAGTCTTCGCTGAACACTGAAAGTTTAATAGCGCGAGAACTTTCATGCAGCTCAGATCCCGGTCACAGGCGCGCGCGCGCACACACACACCTTCAGTGAGATTCATTGGCGGGTAATTCGACACACTCGCGCTCTCACTGTGTGTTTACAGGCTTTGATGTCACCGCGTATTGTTGTGTATCGGCAGTCGGACGCCGCTTTTGTCTTTGAAGTGTTTGTTTATTACCTCTCTCTCTCTCTCTCTCTCTCTCATCTCTCTCTCTCTCTCTCTCTCTCTCTCTCTCTCTCTCTCTCTCTCTCTCTCTCTCTCTGTCTCTCTCTCTCTCTCTGTCTCTCTCTCTGTCTCTCTCTCTCTCTCTCTCTCTCTCTCTCTCTGTCTCTCTCTCTGTCTCTCTCTCTCTCTCTCTCTCTCTCTCTCTCTCTGTCTCTCTCTCTGTCTCTCTCTCTGTCTCTCTCTCTGTCTCTCTCTCTGTCTCTCTCTCTCTCTCTCTCTCTCTCTCTCTCTCTCTCTCTCTCTCTCTCTCTGTCTCTCTCTCTCTCTCTCTCTCTCTCTCTCTCTCTCTCTCTCTCTCTCTCTCTCTCTCTCTCTCTCTCTCTCTCTCTCTCTCTCTCTCTGTCTGTCTCATTCGTGTGTTGATGTAGGTCGGACGGGTCTGGTCTGGTCTGGTTCGGTTCGGAATGCAGTCATCATCAGCATCAGTATTTCTCATTGTTGTCTCAGGTGTTTGTCTCGCTTTGGGTTGTAATAAAGCCTTGTGTGCAAGTGATGTCAGCAAATGTTTCATTCAGGTTAGTCGAACTTTCTTGTCTTGTGTAGTGTTGTCTTGTGTAATGTAGTGTTGTCTTGTGTAGTGTTGTGTAGTGTTGTCTTGTGTAATGTAGTGTTGTCTTGTGTAGTGTTGTGTAGTGTTGTCTTGTGTAGTGTTGTGTAGTGTTGTCTTGTGTAATGTAGTGTCTTGTGTAGTGTTGTCTTGTGTTGTGTTGTCTTGTGTAATGTAGTGTTGTCTTGTGTAGTGTAGTGTTGTCTTGTGTTGTGTTGTGTTCTGTAGTGTTGTCTTGTGTAGTGTTGTGTTCTGTAGTGTTGTCTTGTGTAGTGTTGTGTTGTGTAGTGTTGTCTTGTGTAGTGTTGTCTTGTGTAGTGTTGTCTTGTGTAGTGTTGTCTTGTGTTGTCTTGTGTTGTCTTGTGTTGTGTTGTGTAGTGTTGTGTAGTGTTGTCTTGTGTAGTGTTGTCTTGTGTTGTCTTGTGTAGTGTTGTCTTGTGTAGTGTTGTCTTGTGTTGTCTTGTGTAGTGTTGTCTTGTGTAGTGTTGTCTTGTGTTGTCTTGTCTTGTGTTGTCTTGTGTTGTCTTGTGTAGTGTTGTCTTGTGTAGTGTTGTCTTGTGTAGTGTTGTGTTGTGTTGTCTTGTGTTGTGTTATGTTGTGTTATGTAGTGTTGTGTAGCGTTGTCTTGTCTTGTGTAGCGTTGTCTTGTGTTGTCTTGTGTAGTGTTGTCTTGTGTAGTGTTGTGTTGTCTTGTGTAGCGTTGTGTTGTCTTGTGTTGTCTTGTGTTGCGTTGTGTTGTCTTGTGTAGTGTTGTCTTGTGTAGTGTTGTCTTGTGTAGTGTTGTCTTGTGTAGTGTTGTCTTGTGTAGTGTTGTCTTGTGTTGTCTTGTGTAGTGTTGTCTTGTGTAGTGTTGTCTTGTGTTGTCTTGTCTTGTGTTGTCTTGTGTTGTCTTGTGTTGCGTTGTGTTGTCTTGTGTAGTGTTGTCTTGTGTAGTGTTGTCTTGTGTAGTGTAGTGTTGTCTTGTGTAGTGTTGTGTAGTGTTGTCTTGTGTAATGTAGTGTTGTCTTGTGTAGTGTTGTGTAGTGTTGTCTTGTGTAATGTAGTGTTGTCTTGTGTAGTGTTGTGTAGTGTTGTCTTGTGTAGTGTTGTGTAGTGTTGTCTTGTGTAATGTAGTGTCTTGTGTAGTGTTGTCTTGTGTTGTCTTGTGTTGCGTTGTGTTGTCTTGTGTAGTGTTGTCTTGTGTAGTGTAGTGTTGTCTTGTGTAGTGTTGTGTAGTGTTGTCTTGTGTAATGTAGTGTTGTCTTGTGTAGTGTTGTGTAGTGTTGTCTTGTGTAATGTAGTGTTGTCTTGTGTAGTGTTGTGTAGTGTTGTCTTGTGTAGTGTTGTGTAGTGTTGTCTTGTGTAATGTAGTGTCTTGTGTAGTGTTGTCTTGTGTTGTGTTGTCTTGTGTTGTGTTGTGTAGTGTTGTCTTGTGTAGTGTTGTCTTGTGTAGTGTTGTCTTGTGTTGTCTTGTCTTGTGTTGTCTTGCGTTGCGTTGCGTTGCGTTGTGTTGTGAAGGTGTTCAGTGAACCGGCTCGTGTGTGTCTGCTGTGAAAACAATGAACTCTGTATTAATGTTTGATTTCCGTGCTGTGTTCATGTTTTACTCGTGATAAATGTCACTCAACTTTCATGTAGAGTTGAGACGAATGGACTCGTCTTAACATGTCTGCTCCGCTAAACACACAATATAGTATACAGTCAGTGTGTGTGTGTGTGTAACTGATGAAGTGTGGTGGTGTTGTTGTATTTTACAGGAGTTGTGTCAGTGTCGACCTCAGGATGGGAATTGTTCGTGTTGTAAGGATTGCATGATGTGTTTGGGCTCTCTGTGGGAGGAATGCTGTGATTGTGTGGGTAAGAAAACTCACTTGATCATGTATCAGGGTTGACAGCAGACATGAATATGTTGTGTTTTTGGTTTCCTAAAGCAGGACACCACACACACACACACACACACACACAGGTCTGTGTTTATTTCAGTTTTATTCAATAGAATCACAGCAGAATGAAATTCATTTTCTTCTCATCTTCTCATGTCAGTAGTTCAGCTTTTGCAGTTCATGATCATATTATGGGGTGTTTTTTGAGGATTCTAATCTCATCAACATCATTGTCGTCTTCACAGGGATGTGCAACCCAAAGAACTACAGCGACACCCCGGCCACCGCTAAGAGCACGGTGGAGGAGCTGTACAGACCCATTCCGTCTCTGTTCAGAGCTCTGACGGAGGGAGACTCGCCCGTTAACATGATGGTGGTCTCTTTTCCTGTAGCTGAAGAGCTCTCCCATCACGAGAGTCTGGTCTCTTCCTGGAGACGATGGACAACACGCATCAGAACATCTCGCTGCCAGGCAACAGCATCCACGCCAGCTATGACAATACTCAAGGTTAGTGTAGGTTGACTTGATTTGAAAGATTGTGAGTTTAAAGCTTGGCATCACTTGTCATTTGTATAAATGTTGATGTTGAATTGAACAGAGAGAGTGTCTCGCACACCTCACGCTTCAGCACACAGGAAGAGGTTTGTTAGGTTGATGATAATTGATTCTGAACTCAGCACTTTGACCTCATGGTCTTGTGCTGTGATTTGCAGGAATAACACGTCAGTTCATTCGACATCCTGCAGATTGCAAGCGTGTCTCAACTTCAGACTTTAGTTAGTACGTGTCTTTAACACATAGGTGTTCACTTTATTATGATCCTGAGTAACAGGCATACTTGTGAGAAAAGCACATTAATGCAAAGGCCATGGTTTGAATTCTGATACTGATAAAAATAGACATGTGTACACTAAAATGCCAAATGCATAAATGTAAATATGGTCAATTACATCATTAATGTCTATTTTTACAGAGAAACAAACAAAGAATTTGATATTTCATTTTAGCACTACTAGGATTTGATCAAGTCTGGTATTGTTATTGAAACAGAATCAGGATTCAAGGAATAGTTCACCTTCCAAATGAACATGGTGTCATTGTTTACCTGTATGACTTACTTCTGCAAAACACAGAAGACATTTTGAAAAATGTTGGTAGCCCCCGTTCACTTCCATTGCATGGACACAAAAGGGGTTATTGTAGGGGTCAACGGTTTTATCTTGCCAACATTTTCCTAAAATCTTCTCATTCAGGGTTGAAATGACAACAGGGTGAGTAAATGATAACAGAATACATTTTTTAAGCTCGACTTTTTGTTTACACTGCAATCGAACGACGTCTTGTGGTGTCATCGCAGAAAGGGAAAAAATGTCTCTCACGTACCTTCTCTGGATCGGTTCCACATTTGTGTAATGATCTGACCGCTGCTTCAAGATCAGCAGATTCTGTGGCCATCTTTAAGAATCATCTGAAAACACATCTCTTCCGTCAGCACCTGACCCATCACTTCTGACTTCTATCTCTTTCTATCTGTATAATGGTGGGCTGTATGAGACCAGTTTTTACTGCGCTTATCCTATTGTTTGCTTCATTTGTAAGTTGAATTTGACTAAAGCGTCTGCTAAATGACTAAATGTTCCTTTAAATGTTGTGTTGTTGTAAATGTTTAAGGTGGAAATACAGTATGGTGCTCTCTGATTGGTTGAATTGATCTTTGCAGATAAAATGTGCACGGTTGTGTACTTCGATGACTGCGTGTCTATTCGACAGTGTAAGGTGTACTGTGAGTCTATGGGCGGCTCCAAGTATCGCTGGTTCCACAACGCCTGCTGCGAATGCATCGGACCCGAGTGTGTGGACTACGGCAGCAAAACGGCCAAATGCATGAACTGTCTGTACTGACCTGAGATCCTCTTCATAAGACACGTTCCTGCAATCATGTACATTTAATTCCTCTTTTATTTTTTCACATAATGAATTTTATAGTGTTCATGCAAAGGATTTTGGATTTGTATATTTTTTTGACGCTTTGATATGGTCAGATGTTGTTTCTGGTTGTTTACACTATAAGTGTCACATAAATACTTTTGTAGAAATACAGTTTTAATATAAACTCTGAGATCTTCTGATATTTCATTCATCATCATAGCTTTATTACTCTATTAGAAGTCAAGTTATACGCGAAGATGATTTTTAAATTGACAAAGAGCAAGAGAAAGCTTGTTGTTTTCTTTGACAAATAAACGCAGATGAAGCAGAGCACCACAAATCAACAGTATTTTAATAAAGCATGTCAATGAAACTTGTCGTGTTTTCAGTAAAAATGTTCTATTACATGGGGAATTTGTTAAAAAATAAAGCAAAGAAATGAAATGAAACCAAAGCATTGTTAAAGTATTTTATCAGAAAAGACTAAAGAAAAAAAGGACTGTAATGTCTATTTCTGTGAATAAATAAAAACGTTATATTTAAGTCTTGAAGTTAATCATTTAACGTTCAGCAGAGATGAACAATAACTTAAAAAAGTTTTGTAAGTTTGATTTAAATTCAGGAAAAACAGTAACATTAATAATCTATGACTTGAGTTTGATAGCGAGGATTGTTCAAAATCAATCATTATAAACAATAAAGCATTTTCCCTGCTTGTTTCTATAAACAATATTTGTGCAGATAAGAGCATATGAATTTTGTCTTGCAAAAAAATTGTCATACGTCATCAAATTTACATTTAGTCATTTAGCAGACGCTTTTATCCAAAGCGATTTACAGATGAGGAAACATTGGAAGCAATTATAACAACATAGACAACAAAACATCGACCGCGGAACTGACCGCTGCATTTTCATTTGAAGTGAGTGCGCGTTGATTATCAACTACGACGTGACGTCGATGTAGTACAAGGTCTGTCATGCGCGAGCGTCCATACCTGTTTAACCGCTGGCGGCATTATCAGACTGTGACGATGAAGGGACAGAAGTCAATGTCAGAGTTTTTACAAATAAACTGGCAAAACAAATGAGCAAACTACTCCAGCTTCCACTGTCGCCTCAACAACAGACCCGGAGCTTCCATCTCCACCACAGACTCAGACGAGCCCGCTAGCTGCTCTCCTCCGGCTTCAAGACAAACTACCGACAGCCACAAGTGAGTTACAAAAGCCAATCAACCTCACGACCCTGCTGTGCTTATTAACACCAAAAGGGTTCAGGGGGACTGAGTCTTCACAACGAGCGACATCACTTCAATATCAGTGCGGTCAGAGATTTAAACCGGCTGACATTGTGTGACACGAGCGGGAAACTTGACTTGTGATGATAATGACTATGATGTTGATTTAGATTCAGGGCAGCAGGATGAGTTGTGGTTGTGGACTGGATGTACTTTATGTGTTTGCTATAGTTTGTGTGTAAATAGGTCTGTTGTGTGTGAATGTTAGAGTGGGATCAATGTGAGGAAGCATGTGTGTGTGTGTGTGTGTGGTGTCGGAATAAAATAAAGTTCTCCGCATTATTATTTTATATATCAATAATGTTGTCTGTTGATCATACCATCTCTGTATACGCGAATGTGTATGTATTATTTTCACCTAGTTTCAAATGACTATTATCTTCAGTTTATACGTTTTTCAAAAGGTTTGTTTTTTCTTCTCTACAGCTGCTATGATATAAAACAAATTTTCACTATAAAATAAATTAGATTTGACAAACAAACAATTATAATGTATATAAACAATCATAATATAACTTTCCTGTAGCTCAGTGGTAAGAGCATTGCGTTAACAACACAAGGTTGTGGGTTGTGATGTAATGGATTTGGATAAAAGCGTCTGCCAAATACCTAAATGTAAATAATGTTGAATGAACACATCCCAGTACACATTTACGTTTTGTTACCTGGATGATGTTTTAAAGGTATTCATGAGTCTCATGTTTGACCCGAGCTACTAAACTTTCCACTAATCTTCAGAAATTGTTCCAGCCTCTTCACACTGAATGATGTTTTCACACCCAGAACAATAGAGACTCATCCACAATAAAGAGGATTGTGCAGTCACACCGATGTCCTATGGAGGGGGACTAAATCACTCACAATACTCATTTAAACAGAAACTGATCAACAAAAGTGCTTTTACGATGACAAAGAATGGAAAATGTAATGGTAAGCTCTCGTTCTTAAGAGTCAAATAAACTCAAGCACAGAAAATCATCTTGTGTGAAATTTATTCTGGAGGTTAAGAGAATAACAGCGATGCTATTCATGATCAAAAACAGAATATATACAGAACATCTAAAGACTGAAAGAGAATTTTTGCATTAAAATACTCGAGGCTTCAAGTGTTGAATATCATGTTCACGTTCTCAGTGAAATGGACCGCTCGTGATGTCACTTTAAAAAATACAAGTTTACATTAGTTTCTATGCAGACGATCGTCTCTTCATATGAGAGACATCCATCGGTACAACAATGTGCTGCACGTGAGATTAAAATGAGCAAACGACTCGAGCCCTTGAGATCAGACGGACGCCGTGATGATGTCACCTGTGTAACTACTGTTATGATGCAGTATGAGGAAAATCTCACAGAGAGAGAGACGGGCGTAAGGTCCCATCAGGAGAGGAAGAAACCTGAACGCTTCTTCAGCTCTTCAAGTATCTCCTGCTGTAAGGAAGACGGCTTTAAGGCTTCTGCGGCGAAACAAATGAGAACGCACACAAACCCCAGAAGTGTCTGCTGTAGTAAGGTGCATTCTGGGTAAATTTTCTCAGTCTCTGGCCAATTAGAGGCACCCGTGTGTTCAGTATGTAGACGAGGTGGTGCTCATGGCATCCTCATTGAGGCGGTTGCTCCCCAGATGAATGCAGGAGAAATATTTCACGTCCTTGTCAACATCGGTCTGCAGAGTGACCAGCGTGTGCTCCAGCGCCTCCTGGTGACAGTTGGCCGAGTTGAGGAAGTATTCTGCACGACACACACACATCCATACAGTGAGCAGAGAGAACACAGCAATGAGACACACGCACGCACATGCACGCACCTCTCTCCAGCAGCGTCTGACGCAGGGTCTTGGCGAGGAGCACTCGGACGTTGGGAACGGGATCAGACGCCAGCTGCAGTAGAGGAGGCAGCATGTGTTCTGAGAACTGATCCAGAGTCAGACATTCCTCTTCTATAGACAACTGATGAGACACAAACAGATGATGAGACACAAACAGATGATGAGACAGAGAGAGACAGAGAGACAGAGAGAATCACCTGACAGACGAATGCAAACGCCTGCCGTCCCGACCATTTGGATGAATGGCAGAATTTATCCACCAGCTCACTGAGAAAATTCACCAGCAGAGCCGAACATGTGGACAGTTTCCTGATGATCTCACTCACCTGAAAAACACATTTACACAAACACTCTGAACCACAGCAGGTATGTGTCAGTGTTAAAAACCTCTTTTGCTGTTTATTTAAAACAAACATGAATAAAGGCGACTATAAGAAAGCTAGAAATAAACACAATGATTTGTCCTTCATGTTTGAAGTTCTGAAGTGTGTCTCATGAAAACACTCCCTTGAAATGTGGCTTTAACTGGAACATTCACACACAGATTCATCAGGTCCGATCTTCAGATCACTCGTCACAGTAGTCAATTCAAGTAAACGTGTGTGTGGTCATTGTCATGTTATGATCAATATTCATCCGTGTTTATTCTTCTGATCTGTGTGTTTGTGTGACCTGACGGAGACTATATAAAGGTCCTATAAACACACAGTGTGTGAGGTGTTTCAGTACCAGTCTGTAAGACGTCCAGCGAACAGATGAGACACGATCTGTGCACAGACAGAAGGCCAGCGGTCTCAGATAATCATGAACGTCTTGAGGGCTGTACAACTCCAACAACAGAACCAGCTGCCTGTCACACACAGAGAGAGAAAAACACAGATGTCACGCTGTTGTGTCAGAGATACACACAATGATT
>NC_136786.1:358615-388615 GCF_947034865.1 Barbatula barbatula
ATAGCAGTCATGGAGAGTATTAACTCATGCAGGCGGCCGCAGCGGACAGCAGGTAAAACACTTGACCTATCAAGAGCCGAAACAATTATTATGGCACTTCAAATGACATTTTTTATCTTTTTATAATAATTGTTCTGGGACAAGTGAATGACAAATGTACTTGTCTGAAGGACAACCACATGAGTAAAGAGTAAAGACATCGACTCTACCTGCGCGCGACTCCACCGAGCCCGGGACACCGACAGGGCACTTGAGTATTGCACTTCTTTTGTATTATTATTTTTCTGTTTTGTATCAACACTTGCACTTTTTGTCTTACTTGTTTGCACTAACACTTATTCCTTTATTGTTATCTTTAATGTTTCTCCCTATTTTCTTTCTGCTTCTCTTAAATATGTGTTTTAAAATCCTCTCTGTTATCA
This sequence comes from Barbatula barbatula, assembly GCF_947034865.1. Taxonomy (NCBI): domain Eukaryota; kingdom Metazoa; phylum Chordata; class Actinopteri; order Cypriniformes; family Nemacheilidae; genus Barbatula; species Barbatula barbatula. The sequence goes on from NC_136786.1 coordinate 359,038, forward strand.
CAACACGTAAATCATCTGTCGCATGCCGAAGGCGACGCAATGCTAATAATCTTCACAATGTATCACTGCTAGAAACTGCCCCTTCTACTTTCCCAATAGGATTGTGGAACTGCCAATCTGCTGTGAACAAAGCTGATTTCATTACAGCTTTTGTTAAACATTCTGGTCTTTCCATTGTAGCACTTACAGAAACATGGATCACACCAGAGGACTCTGCCACTCCCGCTGCCCTCTCCCATAACCACACTTTCTCCCACAGCCCTCGCATCACAGGAAGGGGTGGAGGCACCGGTCTACTCATCCCCAAAGACTGGAAATTCAATCAGCTAACACCCATGTGTGACAACGGCTCCTTCGAGTTTCATGCTGTTACTATCACCCACCCTGTTAAAAGTCATTTTGTAGTTATATATCGTCCCCCAGGTCAGCTTGGACATTTCTTGGAGGAGCTGGATGTGCTTCTTTCATCCTTCCCTGAGGATGGTACTCCCCTGGTGGTACTAGGTGACTTCAACATCCACATTGGAAAGCCACAGGCTGCTGACTTCGTCAACCTGACCGCATCATTTCTCCTCGAGCAGGTTTCCACATCAGCAACCCACAAGTCTGGAAACCATCTAGATCTGATCTTCACAAGGTACTGCTCCACTCATCACTCTCAGGTCACCCCGCTGCACACGTCTGATCACTTCTTCGTCACCCTCGACCTCACTGCTCCAGATATCGCAGATGTCTTACCGATGGTCACCTTCCGGCGCAACCTGCGGTCTCTCCCTCCCTCCTGTTTTTCCTCTGCTGTCTTCTCTGCACTCCCCCCCTCTGATGAGCTCTCTCTTTTGAATACAGACAATGCCACAGACACTCTGTGTTCCACGCTTTCATCCTGCTTGGACAACTTATGCCCTCTTGCATCTGGACCAGCCCGTGCACCCCCGTCGGCTCCCTGGTTATCGGATGTACTGCGTGAGCATCGCGCCAGCCTCCGGTCAGCTGAGAGAAAATGGCGCAAGTCAAAAGACCCTGCAGACCTCTCTCTCTACCAATCTCTTTTCTCTTCTTTCTCTGTAGATGTCACCTCTGCAAAAACAGATTACTACCACTGGAGGATCTGCAACTCTCCGGACTCTCGAACGCTCTTCAAAACCTTCTCTGCTCTCCTCTGTCCGCCTGCTCCCGCACCTTCATCGGAGTTAACAGCTGCTGATTTTGCATCGTTCTTCGTAAAGAAAACTACTGCCATCAGCAGCAGTTCTCTATGCCACCATCTGTCGAACCCGCCCACATCCCTGACACGTGTGTGCTCCCCGCCTTTTCTCCTCTGTCTGAAGCTGATGTCTCAAAGGTCATTGGCTCCAACCACCCTACCACCTGCCCACTGGATACCATCCCCACCCATCTCCTCCAGGCCATCTCTCCAACGGTTGTGCCTGCTCTGACCCACATCATCAACTCTTCGCTCACCACTGGGACATTTCCCACAGTGTTCAAAGAGGCCCGCATCACACCGCTTCTAAAGAAACCCTCCCTGGACCCTACACTGCTAGAAAACTACAGGCCTGTCTCCCTTCTTCCCTTCATCGCCAAAGCCCTGGAGCGAGTTGTGTTCAATCAGCTGTCCTCCTTTCTCATGCAAAACAACCTCCTGGACAGCAATCAGTCTGGGTTCAAGACCGGTCATTCCACAGAGACTGCACTGCTCTCAGTCATCGAAGCCCTGAGACTGGCAAAAGCATCATCCATGTCATCTGTGCTCATCCTACTGGATCTGTCTGCTGCCTTTGACACGGTCAATCATCACATCCTCCTGGCTTCTCTCAGTGCTATGGGTGTCTCTGGAATGGCGTTGTAATGGTTTGAGTCATACCTCTCGGGTAGGTCATTCAGAGTATCCTGGAGAGATGAGGTCTCCGCGTCCCAACAGCTCAACACGGGGGTGTCACAGGGCTCAGTGCTTGGACCGCTACTCTTCTCCATTTACATGACATCCCTCGGCTCGGTCATTCAGAAGCATGGCTTCTCCTATCACTGCTATGCCGATGACACACAACTCTACTTGTCATTTCAACCGGACGATCCATCGGTCGCTGCTCGCATTGCGGCATGCCTGAGTGACATCTCACTTTGGATGAAGGATCATCACCTGCAGCTAAACCTTGCAAAAACGGAACTGCTTGTGATCCCGGGCAACCCAAAGATTCACACAACCTTGCCATTCAACTAGGCTCATCAACGATTACACCGTCCAGCACAGCCAGAAACCTGGGAGTGGTAATCGATGATCGGCTTAACCTCACAAGTCATGTTGCCAGCACCACCCGGTCCTGTAGATTCATCCTCTACAACATTAGGAAAATTAGACCATTCCTATCGGAGCACTCTACGCAAGTCCTAGTCCAGGCTCTTGTCCTGTCCAAACTGGATTATTGCAACGCGCTTCTGGCTGGACTTCCTGCTTGCACAATCAAACCTCTCCAGATGATCCAGAATGCGGCGGCAAGAGTGGTCTTCAATGAACCGAAGAGAGCGCATGTAACTCCGCTCTTCATCAGGTTACACTGGCTCCCTGTTGCCGCCCGCATAAAGTTCAAGGCTTTGCTCCTGGCCTACAAGACCAACACCGGATCTGCACCATCGTATCTCCACTCGCTAATGCAGATCTATGTTCCTGCCAGATCACTGGGGTCTGCAAAGGAACAACGACTAGTGGTACCATCCCAAAAAGGAAAAAAGTCACTCTCCCGTACCTTCACTGGATCTGTTCCACATTGGTGGAATGATCTACCAGCTGCTACAAGATCAGCAGACTCGGTTGCCATCTTTAAAAAACGCTTTAAAACGCATCTCTTCCGTCAACACGTCGCTGATTGGTTTTTCTTAATTCTCTTCCCTTTCCTTCTTTAAAAAAAAAAAACCTCACTAACCTCACTATTCTTAGCTTTGTATACTGTGCTAGGCTTTAATGGACTAGTTTGATGCACTTATGTATTTTGTTGCCTATGTTGTTATAATTGCTTCCAATGTTTCCTCATCTGTAAATCGCTTTGGATAAAAGCGTCTGCTAAATGACTAAATATAAATGAGACTGCTTGATGTCAAGCCCTGCGCATTCACTCACCTTGCGTACGTGGAACATGCGGCAGTCGCAGCACATCTCACAGAAGCGTGGCAGAAAGAGGCGCTCCGTGATGTCCTTGCCCACCATCGGTGCCATTTTACAAATAATCTGAAATCAGAACCAATAAGATCTCTCAAACACTCAGACGTCGCTCTGATTGGTCGACAGGAATGGTTTATAGAGTAGGCCTATGTGAAGATCCTCACAGCCATGGCTTCAGTTTTCACATCATCATTACTGTCAGGAGCGGTGAGATCCACCAGCACAGGACACACCAGACTCTCCACATCACCTCGATCGATCAGCTCCTGCTCCAGAAGAACCAGGAGAGCCGCCTGACTCGTCTTACGAACCTGCGGCAGAAAAAAAGACAAATCACACACCATCACCATCATCTTCTGATGACAGAGACACGTTCCACTCACCAGATTGTTCTGGTCTGCCAGGTATCTCACCACGACGGGTAAGAGATACTTGGAGAAGGCAAACGGAATGGACGGTCGGTTCTCCTGACAGAATATCGCAATGTGTGGAATTTGTTCCATGAGCTCTGCTCGAACCGTCGGCTCTGAGAAACACACATCGTTACAAAAACACAACACACCTCCTGCACAGACACACTTCTGAGTTCTGAGAGACGCACCCGAGTCATCGGCGAGCCTTTCCATCCTCTCCAGCACACACACACACTCTCTGTCATCATCACTGATCACTCGCAGTGTCTCCAAAATACTGCGGGCCACCATCTGTCTGAACACACACACACACAGTCAACATCACAACCGAGCAAACACATTCAATGACCGTGTGTGTGTGTGTGAGAGAGAGAGCTCACCTGTTAAAGATGTTCTCACTGTTGATGTATTTATCAATTCGTCCCAGAGGAGTCAACATCTCATCCTGAGACACAAAATCCAGAGCTGAGGGGATTATAATGGCGTCAGACTCTGAGCTGTAGCCATCTATACACACACACACACACACACACAGTGAGCGAAACACAACACAACACACATTCAACATCAGCTTTTGACATGGTTGTGTGTGACACTATAATCTGCTGTGAGACTGAGTGTGTGTCACCAGGGATGAGGGTTGTATTTCAATGAGAAGCGCCCCACACACACACAGACACCATAGTACAGCACAGTGATTCCTGTACGGATCACGTGATCTAATGTAAGATAGTGTTAATCACACACACACACACACACACACACACACACAGACACCATAGTACAGCACAGTGATTCCTGTACGGATCACGTGATCTAATGTAAGATAGTGTTAATCACACACACACACACACACACAGACACCATAGTACAGCACAGTGATTCCTGTACGGATCACGTGATCTAATGTAAGATAGTGTTAATCACACACACACACACACACACACACACACAGACACCATAGTACAGCACAGTGATTCCTGTACGGATCACTTGATCTAATGTAAGATAGTGTTAATCACACACACACACACACACACACACACAGACACCATAGTACAGCACAGTGATTCCTGTATGGATCACGTGATCTAATGTAAGATAGTGTTAATCACACACACACACACACACACACACACAGACACCATAGTACAGCACAGTGATTCCTGTACGGATCACGTCATCTAATGTAAGATAGTGTTAATCACACACACACACACACACACAGACACACACACACACACACACAGACACCATAGTACAGCACAGTGATTCCTGTACGGATCACGTGATCTAATGTAAGATAGTGTTAATCACACACACACACACACACACACACACACACAGACACCATAGTACAGCACAGTGATTCCTGTACGGATCACTTGATCTAATGTAAGATAGTGTTAATCACACACACACACACACACACACACACACACAGACACACACACACACACACACACACACACACACACACACAGACACCATAGTACAGCACAGTGATTCCTGTACGGATCACGTGATCTAATGTAAGATAGTGTTAATCACACACACACACACACACACACACACACACAGACACCATAGTACAGCACAGTGATTCCTGTACGGATCACTTGATCTAATGTAAGATAGTGTTAATCACACACACACACACACACACAGACACCATAGTACAGCACAGTGATTCCTGTACGGATCACTTGATCTAATGTAAGATAGTGTTAATCACACACACACACACACACACACACACACACAGACACCATAGTACAGCACAGTGATTCCTGTACGGATCACTTGATCTAATGTAAGATAGTGTTAATCACACACACACACACACACACACACACAATAGTACAGCACAGTGATTCCTGTACGGATCACTTGATCTAATGTAAGATAGTGTTAATCACACACACACACACACACACACACAGACACCATAGTACAGCACAGTGATTCCTGTACGGATCACTTGATCTAATGTAAGATAGTGTTAATCACACACACACACACACACACAGACACCATAGTACAGCACAGTGATTCCTGTACGGATCACGTGATCTAATGTAAGATAGTGTTAATCACACACACACACACACACACACACACACAGACACCATAGTACAGCACAGTGATTCCTGTACGGATCACTTGATCTAATGTAAGATAGTGTTAATCACACACACACACACACACACACACACACACAGACACCATAGTACAGCACAGTGATTCCTGTACGGATCACTTGATCTAATGTAAGATAGTGTTAATCACACACACACACACACACACACAGACACACACACACACACACACACACACAGACACCATAGTACAGCACAGTGATTCCTGTACGGATCACTTGATCTAATGTAAGATAGTGTTAATCACACACACACACACACACACACACACACACACACACACACACACACACACACACACACACACACCATAGTACAGCACAGTGATTCCTGTACGGATCACGTGATCTAATGTAAGATAGTGTTAATCACACACACACACACACACACACACACACACACAGACACACACACAGACACCATAGTACAGCACAGTGATTCCTGTACGGATCACTTGATCTAATGTAAGATAGTGTTAATCACACACACACACACACACACACACACACACACACACCATAGTACAGCACAGTGATTCCTGTACGGATCACTTGATCTAATGTAAGATAGTGTTAATCACACACACACACACACACACACAGACACACACACACACACACACACACACACACACACACACACACAGACACCATAGTACAGCACAGTGATTCCTGTACGGATCACTTGATCTAATGTAAGATAGTGTTAATCACACACACACACACACACACACACACACACACACACACACACACACACCATAGTACAGCACAGTGATTCCTGTACGGATCACTTGATCTAATGTAAGATAGTGTTAATCACACACACACACACACACACACACACACACACACACACACACACAGACACCATAGTACAGCACAGTGATTCCTGTACGGATCACTTGATCTAATGTAAGATAGTGTTAATCACACACACACACACACACACACACACACACACACCATAGTACAGCACAGTGATTCCTGTACGGATCACGTGATCTAATGTAAGATAGTGTTAATCACACACACACACACACACACACACACACACACAGACACCATAGTACAGCACAGTGATTCCTGTACGGATCACTTGATCTAATGTAAGATAGTGTTAATCACACACACACACACACACAGACACCATAGTACAGCACAGTGATTCCTGTACGGATCACGTGATCTAATGTAAGATAGTGTTAATCACACACACACACACACACACACACACACACACACACACACACACACACACAATAGTACAGCACAGTGATTCCTGTACGGATCACTTGATCTAATGTAAGATAGTGTTAATCACACACACACACACACACACACACACACACACACACAGACACCATAGTACAGCACAGTGATTCCTGTACGGATCACTTGATCTAATGTAAGATAGTGTTAATCACACACACACACACACACACACACACACACACAGACACCATAGTACAGCACAGTGATTCCTGTACGGATCACTTGATCTAATGTAAGATAGTGTTAATCACACACACACACACACACACACACAGACACCATAGTACAGCACAGTGATTCCTGTACGGATCACGTGATCTAATGTAAGATAGTGTTAATCACACACACACACACACACACACACACACACACACACAATAGTACAGCACAGTGATTCCTGTACGGATCACTTGATCTAATGTAAGATAGTGTTAATCACACACACACACACACACACACACACACAGACACCATAGTACAGCACAGTGATTCCTGTACGGATCACTTGATCTAATGTAAGATAGTGTTAATCACACACACACACACACACACACACACACACACAGACACCATAGTACAGCACAGTGATTCCTGTACGGATCACTTGATCTAATGTAAGATAGTGTTAATCACACACACACACACACACACACACAGACACCATAGTACAGCACAGTGATTCCTGTACGGATCACGTGATCTAATGTAAGATAGTGTTAATCACACACACACACACACACACACACACACACACACACACAGACACCATAGTACAACACAGTGATTCCTGTACGGATCACTTGATCTAATGTAAGATAGTGTTAATCACACACACACACACACACACACACACACACACACACACACACACACACACAGACACCATAGTACAGCACAGTGATTCCTGTACGGATCACGTGATCTAATGTAAGATAGTGTTAATCACACACACACACACACACACAGACACCATAGTACAGCACAGTGATTCCTGTACGGATCACGTGATCTAATGTAAGATAGTGTTAATCACACACACACACACACACACACACACACACACAGACACCATAGTACAGCACAGTGATTCCTGTACGGATCACTTGATCTAATGTAAGATAGTGTTAATCACACACACACACACACACACAGACACCATAGTACAGCACAGTGATTCCTGTACGGATCACTTGATCTAATGTAAGATAGTGTTAATCACACACACACACACACACACACACAGACACACAGACACCATAGTACAGCACAGTGATTCCTGTACGGATCACTTGATCTAATGTAAGATAGTGTTAATCACACACACACACACACACACACACACACACACACACACAGACACCATAGTACAGCACAGTGATTCCTGTACGGATCACGTGATCTAATGTAAGATAGTGTTAATCACACACACACACACACACACAGACACCATAGTACAGCACAGTGATTCCTGTACGGATCACGTGATCTAATGTAAGATAGTGTTAATCACACACACACACACACACAGACACCATAGTACAGCACAGTGATTCCTGTACGGATCACTTGATCTAATGTAAGATAGTGTTAATCACACACACACACACACACACAGACACCATAGTACAGCACAGTGATTCCTGTACGGATCACGTGATCTAATGTAAGATAGTGTTAATCACACACACACACACACACACACACACACAGACACCATAGTACAGCACAGTGATTCCTGTACGGATCACGTGATCTAATGTAAGATAGTGTTAATCACACACACACACACACACACACACACAGACACCATAGTACAGCACAGTGATTCCTGTACGGATCACTTGATCTAATGTAAGATAGTGTTAATCACACACACACACACACACACAGACACCATAGTACAGCACAGTGATTCCTGTACGGATCACGTGATCTAATGTAAGATAGTGTTAATCACACACACACACACACACACACACACACACACACAGACACCATAGTACAGCACAGTGATTCCTGTACGGATCACGTGATCTAATGTAAGATAGTGTTAATCACACACACACACACACACACAGACACCATAGTACAGCACAGTGATTCCTGTACGGATCACGTGATCTAATGTAAGATAGTGTTAATCACACACACACACACACACACACACACACAGACACCATAGTACAGCACAGTGATTCCTGTACGGATCACTTGATCTAATTTAAGATAGTGTTAATCACACACACACACACACACACACACACACAGACACCATAGTACAGCACAGTGATTCCTGTACGGATCACTTGATCTAATGTAAGATAGTGTTAATCACACACACACACACACACACACACACACACACACACACACACACACACACACACACACACACACACACCATAGTACAGCACAGTGATTCCTGTACGGATCACGTGATCTAATGTAAGATAGTGTTAATCACACACACACACACACACACAGACACCATAGTACAGCACAGTGATTCCTGTACGGATCACGTGATCTAATGTAAGATAGTGTTAATCACACACACACACACACACACACACACACAGACACCATAGTACAGCACAGTGATTCCTGTACGGATCACGTGATCTAATGTAAGATAGTGTTAATCACACACACACACACACACACACACACACACACACACAGACACCATAGTACAGCACAGTGATTCCTGTACGGATCACGTCATCTAATGTAAGATAGTGTTAATCACACACACACACACACACACACACACACACACACACACACACACACAGACACCATAGTACAGCACAGTGATTCCTGTACGGATCACGTGATCTAATGTAAGATAGTGTTAATCACACACACACACACACACACACACACACACACACAGACACCATAGTACAGCACAGTGATTCCTGTACGGATCACTTGATCTAATGTAAGATAGTGTTAATCACACACACACACACACACACACACACACACACACACACACACACAGACACCATAGTACAGCACAGTGATTCCTGTACGGATCACGTGATCTAATGTAAGATAGTGTTAATCACACACACACACACACACACACACACACACACAGACACCATAGTACAGCACAGTGATTCCTGTACGGATCACGTGATCTAATGTAAAATAGTGTTAATCTCACACACACACACACACAGCCTGCGCGCGCCAGAGAAACTCACATCCGTCCGTGTCCTCCTGTGAGTCCTGCAGCAGAGAGAGATCTACGAGAAAACATACACAACATAGTCAGAGTGTGTGTTAACGTGTGTGTATGTGTGTTTATCTGTACACACCGGCCATCTCGCGCTGCTCCTACATTTAACCCGCACCAGCAACCGCCACGACACAAAACTACACAAAACTACACAAAAACACACACAAACACGCGCCGCTTGACACAAATCGACCACTACAGCCGGGCCCGCGCACGCATACGTTATGACGCGCACGTCTCTGAAGGGTGCGCGCACTTTACGTACGCGCGCATGCGCCTTGACTAACACAACACTAGGCTCGGATGCGTATTGACACTAAACCATCGCTCAGTCTACATAATTAATGGATTTATAAATGATAGAATTCAATAGACACGAAACGACTCAAATACATAATATAAATCTACATAAAGTACTTTTATTAACTGACCAAAGTATAACAAATGTGAGAATCATGTATGAAAGCACAGACTTTAAAGTTAGACTTTTAACTTTGATGTCAATTCCACTATTTTACAGAAATTTATTACACACAGTCTTTAGTTTAATTACATTAATTTACATCCCTGCTAACCGTGGTGATGAGATACATAGCAGATTATCATATCTAAATGGCTGGTTGTCTGAGTGGTGCCTGCAGAATGATATTGTTTTTATAAATAACTGGAAGAGTTTTGAGGGCAGACCTGACCTGTTGAAGAGTGATGGTCTCCACCCCTCCTGGGCTGGAGCTTCTCTACTCTCTAGAAATATGGCACATAGTCTTAATGCTAAAACTTGACTCACTGGGGCCCAGGTCAGGGAGCAGACTGAATGCCTTAACCAATGGTCTCACGTTGCAGAACACACTAAATACATTACATGCGATAATACTTTCTCCCAAACATCATAAAATAGAGACTGTGTCTGTCCCCCGGATTAGTAAACATAAAATAATGCGTAAACCTCTCAAAGGTAATTTAATTAACGTTAAACTAACTAAACATGAACATAATACAGATAATCAACTGTTACGACTCGGATTGCTTAATATTAGATCTCTCTCTAATAAAGCACTTTTTGTTAACGATAAGATAATAGATCATAAAATAGACATGCTCTGTCTGACAGAAACATGGCTAAAGCCAGATGATAATATTACTTTAATCTTAAAGTCTGTCCCCCAAGATTATTATTATAAACACGAGCCTCAGAGGAGGAGGTGTTGCTGCACTTTACCGTAACTCTTTTAGCATTTCTCAGAAGTCTAATCCTAAATACAATTCTTTTGAAGTCATGGTACTTGATGCATCAATACCTAATACTAAGGATAAAACATCTTTAAAATTTATTCTGGCTATTGTATATAGGCCTCCAGGGCACCACACAGATTTTATTAAAGAATTTGGTGGGTTCTTATCAGAACTAGTACTGTCTGCAGACAGAGTCCTTGTTGTTGGGGACTTTAACATTCATGTAGATAATGATACAGATGCTTTAGGAATGGCTTTTAAAGACACTCTTAACTCCATGGGCGTTAGTCAACATGTGTCGGGACCTACTCACCTTCGTAATCATACTTAAGATTTAATTCTGTCTTACGGTATAAATGTGGACGACGTAAAAATCCTTCAGCAGAGCGAAGACATTTCGGGTCATTATCTGGTATCATGCTTGCTTCACTACCCAATGGTGGCAAATCAAACTCCAAGTTACAAATATTGTAGAACAATAACTTCGACTTCAAAAGGTGCGTTTCTTGATAATTTGCCTGAATTGTCTCAAATCTCTAGCATGAGTAATAACGTTGAAGATCTTGACTTTACCATTGAAAATATTAATGCCACCTTCTTGGAAACGCCAGACACAGACTCCTCTGCACTTAAAGAAGATTAAAAATGACCGCCCAACACTGTGGTATAATGAACACACTCAGACTCTAAAGAAAGCGGCACGAAAAAGGGAGCGCAACTTTAAGAAAATTAAATTAGAGGTATTTCATACAGCAACACGTCTAGATCCACCTACCTTTCATCACTAATGGAAGAAAACCAGCACAACCCTAGGTTTTTATTTAACAAAATGGCTAAATTAACCAAAAATAAATCGTCAGCAACCTCTGGTTCTGTATACCAGCATAGCAGTGATGAATTTATAAACAATTTCACAAAGAAAATCCAAGATATAAAAGAAACAATTATAGCCATGCAAACAGAAGTGAAACCCGCTGAACAAACGACTAACTACAGCGCCCCTAAGGAGAAATTGCTATTATTATCTACCATGGCCCTTCCTTGAACCACCACCTTAACGTGATGGAGGGGTTTGAGTACCCGAGTGACCCTAGGAGCTATGTTGTCTGGGGCTATATGCCCCTGGTAGGGTCTCCCAAGGCAAACAGGTCCTAGGCGACGGGTCAGACTAAGAGTGGTTCAAAAATCCCTTATGATTCTAAACATTTCAAGGACCGTGACGTCGCCCGGTATGGCGCAACCGGGGCACCATCCTGGAGCCAGGCCCGGGGTTGGTACTCATATGCGAGCGCCTGGTGGCCGTGGGCTTATCACGTGCGGGAGGGCCCATAGGGGGTCGGTGCGTAGTGGATCGGGCGGCAGTCGGAGGAGAGGGCCTCGACAGCCCAATCCCTTGACACAGAAACTAGTTCTAGGGACATGGAACGTCACCTCGCTGGCGGGGAAGGAGCCTGAGATGGTGCGTGAGGTTGAGAGGTTCCAACTAGAGATAGTCGGGATCACCTCTATGCATGGCTTGGGCTCTGGAACCACACTGCTCGAGAGAGGATGGACTCTTCATCAATCTGGAGTTGCCCATGGTGAGAGTCGGCAGGTTGGTGTGGGTTTGATTATAGCCCCCCAGCTCTCCCGCCATGTGTTAGAGTTTACCCCGGTGAACGAGAGGGTCATTCCTTGCGCCTACGGGTCGGGGATACGTCTCCGTCTACGGGCCGAACGGCAGTGCTGAGTACCCCGCCTTCTTGGAGTCTCTGGGAGGGGTGCTGGAAAGTGCTCCCACTGGGGACTCCGTCGTTCTACTGGGTTAGGGTTAGGTTAGGGTTCAACGCTCATGTGGGCAACGGCAGTGACACCTGGAGGGACGTGATTGGGAGGAATGGCCCCCCTGATCTGAACCCGAGCGGTGTTCAGTTATTGGACTTCTGTGCTAGTCACAGTTTGTCTATAACGAACACCATGTTCAAGCATAAGGGTGTCCATCAGGCACGTGGCACCAGGACACCCTAGGCCGCAGGTCGATGATCGACTTTGTGGTCGTTTCATCTGACCTGCGACCATGTGTTTTGGACACTCGGGTTAAGAGAGGGGCGGAGCTGTCAACTGATCACCACCTGGTGGTGAGTTGGATCCGATGGTGGGAGAGGAAGCTGGACAGACTTGGGAGACCCAAACGTACTGTAAGGGTCTGCTGGGAACGCCTGGCCGAGTCTCCTGTCAGAGGGATCTTTAACTCCCACCTCCCGCAGAGCTTCAACCGGATCCCGAGGGAGGCTGGAGACATCGAGTCCGAGTGGACCATGTTCTCCACCTCCATTGTCGAAGCGGCCGCTCGGAGCTGTGGCCATGAGGTCTCAGGTGCCTGTCGAGGCGGCAATCCCTGAACCCGGTGGTGGACACCGGCATGTAAGGGAAACCGTCAAGCTGAAGAAGGAGTCCTATCGGGCCTGGTTGGCTTGTGGGACTGCTGAGGCAGCTGACGGGTACCGGCAGGCCAAGCGGACTGCTGCCCGGGTGGTTGTGGAGGCAAAAACTTGGGCCTGGGAGGAGTTTGGTGAGGCCATGGAGAAGGACTATCGACTGGCCTCGAAGAGATTCTGGCAAACCGTCCGGCGCCTCAGGAGAGGGAAACAGTGCCCTACCAACGCTGTTTACAGTGAAGGTGGGAAGCTGTTGACCTCATCTGGGGATGTCGTCAGACGGTGGAAGGAGGACTTCGAGGATCTCCTCAATCCCGCCGTCACGTCTTCCATTGAGGAAGCAGAGGCTGAGGGTTCAGAGGTGGACTCGTCCATCACCCAAGCCGAAGTCACTGAGGTGGTCAAGAAACTCCTCGGTTGCAAGGCACCGGGGGTGGATGAGATTCGCCCTGAGTACCTCAAGTCTCTGGATGTTGTGGGGCTGTCTTGGCTGACACGCCTCTGCAGCATCGCGTGGCGGTTGGGGACAGTGCCTCTGGGGTGGCAGACCGAGGTGGTGTTCCCTCTTTTTGAGAAGGGGGCCCGGAGGGTGTGTTCCGACTACAGGGGGATCACACTTCTTGGCCTCCCCGGGAAAGTCTATGCCAGGGTACTGGAAAGGAGAATATGGCCGATAGGTACGCTGATGATACGCAACTTTATACGGCCGATAGTAGAACCGATAGTAGTTCAGGAGGAACAGTGTGGTTTTCGTCCGGGCCGTGAAATGCTGGACCAGCTCTACACCCTCTACAGGGTGCTGGAGGGTTCATGGGAGTTTGCCCAACCAATCCACATGTGTTTTGTGGATTTGGAGCAGGCATTCGACTGTGTCCCTCGCGGCGTCCTGTGGAGGGTGCTTCGGGGAGTATGGGGTCCGTGGTCCTTTGCTAAGGGCTGTCAGGTCCCTGTACGACCGAAGCAGGAGCTTGGTTCCCATTGCCGGCAGTAAGTCGGACTTGTTCCCAGTGCATGTCGGACTCTGGCAGGGCTGCCCTTTGTCGCCGGTTCTGTTCGTAATTTTTATGGACAGAAATTCTAGGCGCAGCCAGGAGCCATAGGAATATATACCGCATATAGGAATTTATACTGTGTCTGATATCTGACCTGTGTTTTGAGTTGCATAACCTCAGATGTTTTGCTTATTGTCAATGTACAGCTGCTTTGTAACAGTGAAAATTGTCAAAAGCGCTATATAAATATAGCCTCGACTTGACTTGACATTCAGAAGTAACTAATTAAATTACAGACAAAATAAGAGTAATCCCTCACTTTACTTTTCAAGGGAAGATAAATGAAATGAAAGTAACTATTAACTAGTTACATTCATACCCAAGAAGGCAAATGACAATATATAATTTAGTTTGGAGTTAATAAGAAACATAAAGTACACATCTGCTCCATCATCGTAACTGTCAGTACAATAAAAAAATCTGCCCAAAACAAAGTATAGTTTTGTCATTAAATGTCTTTAATGTTTATTGTTGAACCTTACTGTAAGCACCTGGACATCAGTGGACACTCTCATTTCTGTATGGTGTGTCTTTATTTGTGTGAATGTTTATTAAACCCAGAATGTGTTTTTCCTTTATCTAAATCTTTAAAAGGCTATACCTCCGAAGTGAAAACGAATGAATAAGGGTTCAGTGAGTCAGTTTCTGCTCGAAGAGTCGTTTGTTGTGTAGAATGACGTGTTACCCGAGTTCGCGCATGCGCACAACATTCAGCGCGCGCCTCCGTTTACGCACAGCCGCAGAAGAGACTCGGTTTATTGTCGCTTCTGTGTTTTTACGGAAGAGTTTAATTGAACATTAGCGCTATTAGCAGCCGTCGTTCCCCGCCATCTCAGTGACGTGTAGCGCCGTGCTCGCTACCGCGTCTGCCTGCCGCAAGTGGTGAGCGCGTTGCGCGGGTGTGTGAGTGCAGTGAGTGCGCGCGCGTCGTGGCCGGGGCTCTTGAGCAGCACGCGACTGTCTCTCGTTGAACGGCCGACTGTCATGTCCAAACTGGAGCAGATTCTGATCCTCGACCCGCCGGGCGACCTCCGCTTCAGAGGTAAACGCGTCCGACTGCCGCCGGTGTGCGGAGGCCGCGTCGGCCGCATGCCTGCGTCTCTTCCCCGGATGCGCTTTAACGCGAGCCTCGGAGATGCGCAGGCCTCTGTGGGACACGCGAAGAAGTTTGTTGGCTTATGTCACTTAATCTTGTGCTGATCTCTAAACGGCAGGTCGTGTGATTCTGTGACGTGAGGGTTAGCGTTAGTGCTGACGTCATGAAATATGAATGTATTGTGTTGATAATACTGCCGAAGGATCGATACTGACAGGAAGACACTCGCCATGTGTTCTTTCAATCTGAAGCGTGTTCAGAAGTACAGCTTTAACACTCTTTCCTCGAGCGCAATAATAATAATAACAACACATGTCATCAGTTGTGTGTGTGTGTGTTGTTGTGTACACGTAAGCAGTGAGATGATCCAGTGTTTAGTGTCAGTGCTGGTGTTGAATCACTCACTCATATCTGCTGATAGAAAAAAGCACAGGTGTGAGAGAGAGAGAGAGAGAGAGGATCTAGATCTATAGAGAATGTGGACACGAGATCAACATTTCAGTCAGTTAACATCATGTAATCCTTGAAAAAGTCAAGTAAGGGATTACAGTTACTGCAGATGTCATTGAACTAAACACTATTCACTTTAAAATGAACGGTTAATGTATCTTTCTCACAATTGTATACTTGCAGTCAGTTAATAAGAATGATTTATGTAGTTGAATAAATGAAAGAGCCGTATCATGTCTATCCTTGAATCGTTTCTGATCACGGTTGAAAGAAAGAGTCATTTGTGCAGTAATGTAATGACACTTTAGATTAGATTCAACTTTATTGTCATGACACATATACAGGTACAGTGTAAGGAAATGTAGTTTACGTCTAACCAGAAGGATATACAGTTGGAATAAATACAGAATACAATATTAGGAACATGTCATTAGTAAGTAATGAAACACGGGTCTCCATACGGAGGATAATCCCACTTCCCGCAGTGTTTTCTGACGTTGGGTTCTTTGTGGTTTTGTCTGGTGTCTGTGCGCAGGACCTTTCACAGATGTGGTAACCACCAACCTGAAGTTGAAGAATCCGTCCGACAGAAGAGTATGTTTCAAAGTGAAGACCACGGCTCCTCGCCGCTACTGCGTTCGGCCCAACAGCGGCATCATCGACCCTGGCGCTACGGTCACTATCTCAGGTAAGAGGTCGCCTGACTCATGCACGCTCCGTCTGATTCTGAATGATGTCATTCGTTCACGAGTTGATGATGTGTGTTTCTGCAGTCATGCTCCAGCCGTTTGATTATGACCCGAACGAGAAGAGCAAACACAAGTTTATGGTGCAGACCATCTTTGCGCCGTCCGGCGCATCAGACCTTGAGTTGATGGTAAGCGCTGGATCTTTCTGCTTAAAATGAGGTTGCTGCTTTCATAACAGCCCCCACGTCACATCATCCAGCAGGGGGCAGCAGAGGTGCACAAATAAACACATGCAGTACACAAACACTGTTTATTCACATCTGCAGCTGATCTTCGTCTCACTGTTAATACTAAAGTTACTGTCGTCAATGTTCTTCTCATAAACAGTTACTCAGTTCTCAACACTGAAATCACGTCAGTGCTGGATGATGCATTGAACATTCATGATAGATTCACAATTTCATAAAAACATTTTATGCACTTTTTGTTACGTTACACAAAGGGGGTGAAAAATCACAGAGATTTGGATAGCGTCTGTAATTTACTACTGTATTGTTACTACAAAAGAAATCCATTGTAGATATTGTTTAAGCAATGTGTGTCATGTTTCTCATATCCAGTGGAAAGATGCCAAACCTGATGACCTGATGGACTCCAAGCTGCGCTGTGTGTTTGACATGCCTTCAGAGAGTGACAGAATGGTAAGAGTTCTTTCTGAAACACTCGTCCTACTGTAGTGAAGCTGATGTTCTCAGTTACACGCGCATGTGTGTGTGTGTGTGTGTGCGTGCGTGTGTGATCAGAACGAACAGGAATCAAGCAAAAGCGCTGCTGTTCTCAACGCGTCTAAAGCGGACGGCACGTCAGGAGCCAAACCCAGCAGCCTGTCTATGGACGACACTGAGATGAGGAAACTGGTGGAGGAGTGCAAGAGACTGCAGTCAGAAGTGGGAAAACTGTTCGAAGAAAACCGCCAGCTTAAGGTATATTCACGCTTCTTCAACGCTTTTATATTAGAAACACAGAATCTTTATTTTAATTCCTGAATATCGCCCTGACCTGCACCGGCTGAAGATCAAATGAAAGTATTACCATGAACGACAGCTTGAAACAAACACTGTTCTAAAATCACTTGTGATGGATCAGTTTTACTGTAGTGAGCGTGTGCTAATGTATCGTCTGTATGTTTACCTGTGTTTCATCAGGATGAAGGACTGAGGATGAGGAGGACCAATCAGTTCGACACCTCCGCTTTAAAGCCTTCAGTGATGCTGAGCAAAGACCCCACCTCCAAATCCCTGCCGTCACTGCTGGTGGTCATCGCCGCCATATTCATCGGCTTCTTCCTGGGAAAGTTTGTGTTGTAGGGCATCGGTGTCCTCGTTCCCCGGGCCTGGCGAGCATTGCGTGCGTTTTTGTCGATAACCGTCGCGTCAGTGCCGACGTGCCACAAAGCGATGGCAATACATGTGTCTGTGTACAAGATCATTCAAACGGGCCTTGCCTTTCTCACACGGTTAGTACACACACACACACAAACAAACAAACAAACACACACACACACACACACGAGAGGATCGTCAAGTTCTCCTGTTATTCTGCTTTCTGTGGTTCCGGGTGGGTTTTTCTGGGGTCGGGGAAGAAGAAGAAACTGTCCATTTGTCAAAACCTCATTAGCAGCCCTGTACAGGGCACCCTGTGTAGAGACCTTCATGGAAATCTATGAATAAATAAAAGGATGTGATTTCTTCCTCTCTGTGGTTTTATTAAGAGTTTAATGGAATGTTTTAAGTGTCATATACATGTTAATTTCGATCTTTTGACAAAACATGGGAAATGCAGATTCGTAATAAAACAAACCAATCATCTTTGCTACTTGTTGCTGGATGAAACACTTGAACTTCACATTGATTTAGTGAATGTGATGAAGTCGGATGGAAAAATGTGTCTCCTGTGTTTGTTTTTCCTCACATTCTCCACTGACCCCAACATTGATTTCAATCATTTCATTGAGTTTTTCTTTATGCAAATTATATGTATCTAATTGTGAGGCAACTTGACTGAATACAGATGAGCTTTTACAGTCCTGTGGTATTTAACATTGCTTCAATAAAATCTCTTTAACACTCATGAATCGCATGTTTGTCTCTGTGTGACGCAGACTAATAATTAAAAACAATCCACACGTTTTCTTCTGTAAATGCACCTTTCACGTTAAATATTTCACTTCATACACACGTGTTACACAACATGCTGTACAAAACAACTCGACCTAATGCAGAGCTGCTACTCATACATTAAATGTGACCGTTAATAACACTGACCGTGAGTTTCCCAAATCTATGTGTAGATCAACGTCATTTAAAAGCAGATTCTGTTTCTGTCTGTCGTTTAAATTCATTGCTTATTTCAACTCTTCAAAACCAAAATGATACAATACAGGTGAATAAAGAGAGTATTATCACCATCATCACTGCACCGCATGCATGTGTCACGGCCAAATACACACAACTGTGTAGAACCTGTTGTAAGGACACATCATGTGTCACACACAGATTATTCAGTTCACATAATGAGTCTTTAAATATTTCAAATAGTGCAAACAAATGGGCTGACCCGAGTCACAAGGAGCGACACGGTCTCAGATCATCACGGCTACATGAACGTGATTAATACGATCAATAAGGTGAGATTAAATAAAGCTGTGATGATGTCACATCCATTGCTGAGTCTGAAATTTTGGCCTCCCTCTTTACTCACGTGCGGCTCCCCCTTCTGGCCGCCGGTGCAGCGGATCAGAGGCGGCTGGTAGGACGTGGCCCGTCTGTGGGGTTGATCAGGACTGGAGCCGTTGGTGGGTCTCTGGCCGTTATGGAGGAGAATGTGTCCGTCGGAGTCTTGACCCATGCTGAAGAGCTCGTACTCCGTGTGTGGCAGCCGGATTCCCAGTGCGGCACAACCAGCCGTTGATGTCACGTCCTGTTGAACGGCCAGCTTCCACGAGCCCCCCGCTCCACATTGATGACCGCTGAAGACGTTCAGCAGAGACGTGGTGGCCACATCCATCGGCGTCACCTTCATGTGTGTCACTAGAAACGAATGAGACAACAGAGAATCTAGAGTACACGCCACCGCTTATACTACAAAACACACGACAGCTGTGAGTGAAGACACCATCATCAGACACTAATCAACTTCTCTACACAATCTGTATTAATACAAAAGTGAAAACCTAAAAGAACAATCGCAGATGATCTGTCTATTTAATATCTCAATGGTATCAATGAGATGCAAATTGACTCAAAAAGTCTCTGATATCATTTTACTGAGAAAACGAGTAAGAAATGTGTCTGTCATGAGACTTTGAGAAGAGACGTCAACAGTGTTCGGATCGTCTGCAATCGAAAGTCAATATTAGTGAAGATCTCAATATGAACTCAAACATTTCTCATCACATTTACTCCAATGTGTCTCTGACTCTGAACAATGTTTGTAAAATCTTTATCTTGACCATGTTAACCCTCAGTAATCCTGAGTTGGCTTGTGTTACGTGTTGAGTTCTTCAGGTCCGCTTGTACATTTGTAAACCCTTTCAACTTCTATCATCTGGAGAAATGCAGTTTGCTCTCTGTCTGTTTTAATAACACCTCCAGTCAAATCCACACATGATGAGGTTCCACACCTCCTGAACGTGCACAAGTAGAAACTCTTTCCAACAGGGGCACTCGTGAGCACGTTCTGAGAACTAAACTGTGACGAACGGGACAGTAGATATGCGTGGATTGCAGCTATATACGCGGGTCAGGCGGGTGGGTATGTTGTTAAAAAAGTACAGTCTGATTAATTGCGGGTGAATAAGTGGTCATTAATTATGCAAATATTAACTACATTCTCTAAAATATGAACGTATTTTAAATGCATTTTCATCAGGCAGGCAGGCAATCATTTGCTGGCTCTCAGTTAAAAAAAAAGGTGCGTCGCTAGAATGGCGACTTAAAGCTGGAGTCAGAAATGGAGGCGAAACTTTTAATCTACTGGACCGTGCTGGCTCCGATGTTCATCCAGTCATCGCATCGGGCTGATCATATAGTTTGTGAGTTGCAATGACAGAAACAGCGATATTGCCATTAAAGTCTGAATGGAGTACTAAAGCCTGTGTTTATTTGATTAGAAACGGTCGGCAAATCTGAGAAAAGCCAAACGTTTGATTTATAACTAAAAGTGTTTATCAAAAGCAGCCTAAGATCAGCGTATTATTCATCAGAGATGTGCAAATTAGCTCTAACGTCACAGAAGCTGCTGATGACAAACGAATGGTCCGCTGACATCACGCCTAAAACAAAGAATTACAATGAATAGTGATGATCGGGTGCGGATGATAGGTGCGGCCCGGTGGGATTCGGGTGACATTTGATCTCTACTCAACAGCCTCATGGACAAATGAACATCACAAGACTGCAGGTCGTCATCTTAAAGACTGTACACAGCTAAAGGAATGAAACTGTGCTCTGCGAATCACGTGTGTACCTGTGAAGGTGAACTCTACAGCACCCATGACAGTGAATGAAGGAGCTCCTCTGATGTAATATCCACTGGCTGTGATGCTGAAGGTCGGGTGTCTGCAGACGGGGTCAGAGAAATGCTCATACTGTCCTTTCCATGTGCCGCTCTCCTCGTGGAACGTCAGATATCGGGTGAGGAAGAGGACGCCCGGGCGAACTTCACATCGTGTGCTCACCCAGTTTCCATGGAGACGTACCGTTCGGTTCCTCTGGGCTGGCAGGACAGGAGGATGATGAAGATCGGCTGAATCAATCATTTGACAAACTCTGCAGTGACGGTCATCGGTCTGAAAGCAAGAAAATACAAATGATTTTGAATTATTTTGATCTTCTGATGTTGCTGAACGCCACAACTGAAATATAACTAGCAAATGAAAGCCCACAAACACGAGTTCAGTTTACTGCTCTATCATTCAGACAAAACACTGATGGGATATTTTTAATATCTCCATCATTTCTCCTAGATGCCCTGATTGCTCTGCAGCAATGTGACACTGTAAATAAAAAAAGGATAAAAGCGTCTGCCAAATGAATAAATGTAAATGAATGTAAAATGTTGCTTAGAAACTGTTCTACATTTGATTTTACAATCATTTCTCAAAATGTGTCACCGTTTTAATAAATATGAACGTTGCTGTGGATTTTTGCGTATGCACACTTTACGATCAAATCTGTGCGTGCGCACGTTTTATAAATGAGGACCCTGATTTCACCTGAGAAAACCAGTCAATCTGACCAATGTGTCTGTCATGAGAGTTTGAGAAGAGACGACAACAATGTGTCACGTCTGTGATCAAAAGATGTCAAAATTGAAGATCTCAATATCAACTCAAAAATGTCTCATCAGAAGCAGATGTGATTTGACCTCTACAATCTACATTCATTTACACCGACAGACTCTTCATGTGTTTACACAATAACAGTCTCATCCATTTTAGGAGAAACATCCGAGACTAAGTTGAAACTTAAACGATACACAACTATTTTTTTTAAAGAAACAAAAGGAGCGATAAAACGTAGCTGAATATCAATGAGCAGGAGCAAAAAGACAGAACACATCACATGAATGCAGAATAATGACAGCAGCACATTTTCAAGTTCTGACCTCATTTGAAAGTCATTGGCATGCGGCACCTTCAGCACAGACAGAACAGAAAGTTAAAGCCCCGTAAGACCAGCGAGAACTCAAACCAGCACAGCACGCCGTGAACCAGCGAAGAGACTCAGCGATTAAAGTTTAGACTTCAAAGTTTTCAGCGGTGAGATTTATTCTGTGATCACGTGACAGCACGTCTCATCTCCGCTGAGAGCTGCAGTGACATCATCTGCAACACTTACCACAACCCACACGACTGAATGAAGGCAGACATCACAGAAGAACACAAGGGCCACCACTGGAAAGGGTCATGCTCACAGTCGTGTTTCATTTCAGCATCAAGTCAGATGTGTAAAGAGAATCAAACGAGAGTGTGAACACATGAAGAGTGATGGAGGTGTAAATGAATGTAGATTGTATCCTCTTTGATGAGAAATGTGAAGAGCTCAGTTTGACACATCGACTATGGGTGAAATATCTGAGACTTGAACGTTTCCCTTTTCCTTCGTTTAATCTCACAGAAATGAATCTGTGTTTTGTCCTCAGCGATGTGTTTGATGAGAACTTTAGGTGGTCACGTGATCAGATTCTGAAATGTGTGAATTAATGTCAATGAATCATGGGAAAAGAAAGTCCTTCACACGTGTTCGTACAGCAGACGAGAGAGAAACGCTCGACCCATCAATTATTCAGCATGGAAGTAGAATTCATTAACATTGCATTACATGTTTCATATCCACTTTTAGCTGCCGCTCGTGCTCACATGAAAGAAATGAATCCATCAGAAAAGCTCATCTCAGGTTCCTGTCGGCGCGCTGGATTCCACACCACTGGCCTTTGCAAACACTATTTCCACATTCCCTTTGAAGCCACATGGCTGAAATCACAGGATTTAAACCACAGAAGAGGAGCGACGGGGAATGAGAGTAATACCGAAGTGAAATTACAGTGAAGGATGCTGGTGAATGTGAAATGCGCGAGGCGTCACATGAATTAATAACAGCCGATGTCACATCTCACATTCAGCACAATGTCATGTTTTATACAAACTTTAACTTCAGCAAACATGGCACTTTATGAATAAATCATTCCTCCGTCTGAAGCTTCAAGACTTCTTCCTCAGTTTTGTTTTCAGTTGGTCTAAATGCATTGAGTCTGTGATCATATCATCATCGCTCGCGCTGTACACACGTCTACTCACACAGTCAGTCTTACTAATAATAGTCATTCAAACTATATAAGAACTCAAATGGAAGAAGGGGAATGATGTCCTGTCGTCATGTCTCACCAACAACTTGATCTCTATCACTATTCATTTATTATAAACATCATTAACATTTAAAGTGGACACTATCGGGCTGTCACGATACACAATAAGTGTTCATGTGATTATTGATATACTGTACTATATTAATACAGCACAAATGATAACATCCTGTTCTGGTGGTTTTAATTTCATATGAATCCTTCTCTCTGACTTTGTGATTATTTTGAGGTGTACTTAAAACTCCAAAATTAAAGTCGTATATGACCGTTGGATATTGTTATTGTGAATTCATATGGCCACAATAATCGTGTCATACATTTATGCATTTGGAAAAAACAAGCTTTTATCCAGAAGTGCATCATACTCTGCATTTGATCAGTATGTGTGGTCCGGGGGTCCATTGAGAAAACATTCAGGACATGAATTTGAGATCTGACCGGTGGCTGAGGGGCGGGGCCTCGAAGTTTTTCATGTAGTGAGCAAGTGACTTTATTTTGATGACTCATGTTGTTCTTCACACCGGATGAACTGCTCACAGTTACATCAACGGTGTGATTTAAGATTCTCATGATTCATTTCTTCATTTAGCAGACGCCTTTAATCCAAAACAACTGATGGACAGTTGTTCACCCTGATGAAATGGAGCCCAGGCATGACCTTCTATTCTATTCGGCCTTCCGCTCTCTTTTCTTTTCTTTTATTCCAGGTGACAGTATAGGACACCATTGAACTCTCTGCTCTTAATATTAATGCTCTGCGCTCAGACAGATGAAGCGCATCAATATGGAGCAGCGGACGCGTCACGCGCCGTGCAGTGGCAGAGATTCTGACCTTGCTGCTCTGTAGGGGGGTCTGGTAGCCAGAGGGCCGGTGGAGTCTCCTCTGAGCACGCTCAGTGTGGACATCTCCCAGGAACAGCTCCTCCGCCTCTCTGCCGGGGTTGCCATGGTGATAGCGCCTCTCCAGCCGCATGAGCTGCAGTTCCTGCATGCTGAAGTCTAAGCCAGGGGTGCAGTCACGACCCTGCGACGCCCACCGCTCGTCCCACAGCTCGTACGTCTCACCCGGCCGCAGCGCCCCCTGCAGGTCGCAGGCTGTCTCCAGGCGCCGCTGGACGTCCGCCGCCAGGCCGTGACACAGCAGCAGAACTCGGCTCAGGCGGTATTCGGACTCTGTGCCCCCGCGGACGACCCAGGAGGCTTGCAGCGGGCGGATGCTTCCCCGGATCAGGAGCGTGTAGCTGGGCTTAGTGCAGTGGGGATCTTGGTAGTGGAACTGGAGCGCACGGAAGGTGTGATTGGAGTAGAAACGGTAGGAGCGAGTGAGGAACTCTGGGCCGGGTCTCACCTCACAGCTGCAGTGACAGTAATAAATCATTCCATTAGAAAAATACCACAGCAGTACCGCGGTACAGTGATGCTGTCAGACAGGAATAATGGAGCACTCAATGATCACTACAATCACGCTCCAAGTGTTTGTATTTTTGATAGTGTTCCCAAATCAATATTACATTAAAGACATAGTTCGTCCGTAAAGGTGTTACACACAAAAGCATCTGTGTCCATTGTACAAACGCTGAGACATTTCTCACAATATCTTCTTTTGCATTTCACTGAAGAAAGACTCACATACAGATTTACAACCACATGAGAGACAGAATAAATGATGACAGGCTTTTCCTTTTTGCCTTTAAATGATTAAAATATTACACATATACATGGTCAAAAAACCATAGAATTGGCATACAGCTGTTCAAATACTGTAGATACAGTGATGACCTCACCTGTCTGACACCCAGTGACCTGTGATGTTAGGAGGGATGTGTACGGTCACATGATCACGTCCATCATGAAGATCTCTGAGTCTGGACTCACACTGACTGACCGCCGAGAGCCAAGCAGAGGTTTTCTCCAACAGAACCGGACCACCGCCACTGACCGCCAACACACACGTGCTCATGTACCAGCCTGTGCGCACACACACACACACACACACACACACACACACACACACACACGCACACACACACACACGCACACACAATGTATACCGTACAAACTATATCACCAATAAACCAAACCATCACACAAACATTTCAAATAATTCATTTATAAGGTGTTTTATTGTGGAGCCTACTGACTGATACACACATTAAATAACATGTTCATACTTTTATCATCGTTGTGGACACATGCACGCACACACACACGCGCGCGCACGCACGCTCGCACACACACGGGTTAAGTGTCTCACAATCGATGTAAATTCCTTCTACTCTATACATATAAATACAAATCATGCCATATGTGATTTATAGAGAACTAATATTGTAAGGTATTAAAGATTCATCAGAAGTTCAAATCTGATCAATGTATTAAACACAAATTCACGGATCTCTTCGCATCTGACAGACATTGATATGTGTTTTATCTCTATTAATAACAGTATTAAACACGACATTGCCTTCCTTACCCGAGACCAGAATAACAAGACGGTTAAAAGAAAACATCTTTAGAAAAGCAGATAAAGTTATGACTGAAATGGACCGCGATGAAGCTTCCGTGCGTTAAAGTTTGTCTCGCGCTCTCTCGGTGTGTTTCCCGCTCCTTTCATCCACAGAGACAATTAATGTAGAGTTACGAGTCTGATCTTCATTATAACAGCGACACTTCTCATGTCTGATCTCAGTCTGATCATGACACAACTGCGCTCCCTCACGCTCGCTTCACGGATCCTCGAGTCATCTGAACGATTCAAAAGATTCGTGTCTGTAATATCTGTCAGATATCAATCATTATAGCGTTTCTCCATGAGAGTAGAGCATTACTGTAAATATCAATTATTATTAACCTCACAATGATCAATATAGGGACTACACGTTTTTAAATAACAATACCTAAACATTATATTACAGTTCTAATAAAAGACAAGTATATAATATATAGATCGACACCCCTTAATGAATAACACCTCTGGATGAATCGTGTTCATTTATTTAAATGCGCGTTCATGTGAATTGACTCTTTGAACAGATTCACTGTAAGGAGCCACTCGTATGCTCTCTCTCTCTCTCTCTCTCTCTCTCTCTCTCTCTCTCTCTCTCTCTCTCTCTCTGTCTCTCTGTCTCTCTCTCTCTCTCTCTCTCTCTCTCTCTCTCTCTCTCTGTCTCTCTGTCTCTCTCTCTCTCTCTCTCTCTCTCTCTCTCTCTCTCTCTCTCTCTCTCTCTGTCTCTGTCTCTCTCTCTCTCTCTCTCTCTCTCTCTGTCTCTCTCTCTCTCTCTCTCTCTCTCTCTCTCTCTCTCTCTCTCTCTCTCTCTCTCTCTCTCTGTCTGTCTCTCTGTCTCTCTCTCTCTCTCTGTCTCTCTCCCTCTCTCTCTCTCTCTCTCTCTCTCTCTCTCTCTCTCTGTCTGTATATGTGTGTATATATAGTGTGTGTGTGACATTTACAACCCAAGAGTTTAACCAAGAGTTTTATCATGTTCTCCTGTAATGATGAAGTCTCTCTCTCTCTTGTTTTTGCTTCATGTCTCCTGCGCCACCAAACCAACGGGGAACCTGAACATGTTTGACAAGACCAAAAATATATGTGTGAGGAAAACATTTCACAGATCTACAGGAGCTCAAGAAACAAAAATCTGCAATAAATAAACAACATGTCGATTTAATGACCCTTTCCAAATCCTCATGGCCACATGACCCCGTTGAGGTGATGCTCGAGGAGCCAGCAGGACTTCTTCTTAAAGCCGTGTTTCTTTAATCAGATGAAAACGCCACTTGATCAGATGCGATGAATAAATGTATGAGTGCAAACTGAAGAGCGTGTCCGCTATTAGCCCAGAATGGATCATTAGCCGAGAGTTCAAAGGCTGAATGTGTTGTTAATCCCAGAGAAGTGTTTTGATTTTGAGCAGATAGTTTGACAGACTGAAGGCGAGCTGCTGTGACAGATGTAAGCGTCTTCAGCATCTGCTCCTCTGACAAACACAAACACCTCCACCATTCGTCTGACAGCATCTACAGAACAGTTTCTCTCTGGAACGAGCAAAGATGATTTTACAACCAAATCACAGAAGAGAAAGAGAGGCGTCATAGTTACTAATCCTGAGGACAAACAGCATCTGAAGACACAAAAAAATCCACACCAGAGAATTACAACCACATTCACAAGGCCAGCGTGTTTTTCATTTCTGAAAGAAGAGAATAAATCTTGTTTGTCCTTGATGTAAATTCTGTGGTTAATTTCTACCCGGGTGAACATTTCTTGTGTGAAACATCACACAATGTGTCCTAAAAACTGCTGAACGTTTTAAATGTTTCTTTATTATTCACAAAGCTTTTAGCCGCTTTGAACTTTTATTAAATTCATAGTAAAACTGAAAGAATGTGAGCAGTTAAACCGGTTTTACTTCTGCGTTCACATCGACCCTTCAAGAATCAGCACAGTGGATTTCTGGGATCTTAGAATCAAAAGCAGAACTGTAAATAAGAAGCATGTGAACTGAGTTTACATCCAGAACTCTTAATGGTTTAAACACAAACCAATGCCACAAACTCCATCAAATCTTAATAGAATTCCTTTTTATTGTCAAAATGAATCTTAAATGTAAATATGTTTTCCATGTCAAAAGCATCTAATAAACCACATGAAGGAGGAGATCCTGCTCCTCATTGCCTGTGTGACTGAACTCGTTCTCTTGTGAGGAGCGAGAGAACGAGAGAATATATCTGTCCCCACCCCATAAAGACGTGTAATGAAAAGATTAACATAAAGAGTTCACCCAGAAAAAAGAATTCATTAAACAACACAGAACTCCATTGACTTCCACTGTATGGACGTTTCTCCAAATATCTTCTTTTGTGTTCCACTGAAGAAACACGCACACACACTTTTACAAACACAATAACTGATGAGAGACTTCAAATGTCTGACTGAACTGTGAACCCTTTAAGGGTTTTGAGCCCCTGCCGGGTCACACAATCACACAATATGCCTTCTGTATGTCCTCTTCAGTAACATCCCATAATCAACAAACACACACAAAAATAAATACAGACACATACACACCCAAAAAAAACAAACCGACACACACAAACAAACAAAAACACACACACAAAAACAAACAAACACGCACACACACAGAGACAAACATACACACACAGAGACACACACACACACACACAAAAACAAACAAACAAACACACACACACACACACACACGCAGAGACAAACACAAAAAACAAACAAACACACACACACACACACACACACACGCAGAGAAACACACAAAAACAAACAAACACACACACACACACACACACACACACGCAGAGACAAACACAAAAACAAACAAACACACACACACACACACACACACACGCAGAGAAACACACAAAAACAAACAAACACACACACACACACACACACACACACGCAGAGACACACACAAAAAACAAACAAACACAC